>NC_072784.1:31961347-32108847 GCF_022539595.1 Amphiprion ocellaris
GTTTTAAATGATTTATTTTTTAATACCACAGCGGCTGAATATCAGTCAAATGCAAAGCGTGAGGTGAAGCTGTTGTACTGTAAGTCTCTGAAGGGGATGCAGCTACTACGAGACCCTGAGCTCGCTTCAGGCATTAAACACTGAATTTGTTACATTGCAGGAAACAAAACTTTTTTTTTCCTCTGTTCATCGTTTCCTTGACAGGCTCAGCTGCCGCATAAAGTTTTTGTACTTTTTGGGTTTTAAAGATGAAAGAAAAAAAAATATTTCCCCTTCTATATTGTACTTTTCGTCTCCTTCAGAGGAGCTGACTTCCTGGCTGAGAGCTAGATGAGCAGATCGATACCTCTCTCATGTTTTTGCAGTAAAGACAAAGGTGCAGCTCGATAGCTTAGCTTAGCACAAAGACTGTAACCAGAGGGAGTCAGCCCGGCTGTGCGCAAAGATAACAAAGAAGAATCCACCAATGTGCATCCCAACTCTTAATATGTTGCATTTTATTGCTTTAAAGGGGAACAAATTGCTGTATTTTTCCAAATATCACCATTTCTTTCCTTCATTCACTCCAATATCAGCCAAAATTAAATGCTGGAGACCAACCAAACATCTTTATTCCTAAAATTTCTATTCCTGTTTTTAATTTACCAACTACTACTACTGCTGAGGAGCAGTGCTAGATGATTCCCACAGTTTATTGATTCATTTTGTTAGCAATGAGTCAGCAGTGAATGCAGGCGATGAGTCATGGTTAATAATAATGGAGATGGCAATGACTGTCTGGGGCCTCAGATGGACGGTTTCTCATCCAGCCGCCTGCAGGACGGCATCCTATACGACAGATTAGAGCATGGGTCAACAGAAATCCAACGCTGGTTCACACAACCGAGCGACACGTTCTGACACATGTGACTTATGTACTGATACATACGTTATTTCTAAGAAGCTGTGTAAACATGGACAGTGTGACAAGATGATGAGACCAAGAAGCCTTTTCTTCTCTATCTCTCTACCTCTTCTGTCCCTCTCAACCCGTCCGGCCAGCAGCAGATGGTTCCCCCACATTAGAGCCGGGTTCTGCTTGAGGTTTTTTTCCCTGTTAAAAGGGTGTTTTCCTGCCACTGTCTCCTTAGGGCTGCTCTGGGGTTCAGGTATATGGGTTCTGTAAAGCGTCTCGAGACAATTTGACTTTAATTGGTGCTATATAAATAAAACTGAATTGAATTGAATTCTTAAATTTGCACATTACCATAACAGCTATGGTGGTGCTTAGAAACCCTTTTGTTCACGGATCTATGAAAGCCAGACCTTCACAATGCATGTTTGTGAAAGTGTAGAATGGATTGTAAATGCACAGATTCACAGTTCAACAATTCGTGTGCAAATGGAGGAAATTCTAGACCCTAAGAGCAGGATGTGAAAGTTTGCAAGGAACCTTTAAGGGTTATTCCAGAACTGAAGGACATTCTACGTCCCACCCTTCAAATTTACAATAATCCGTGTAGAAAATCCTAAAACATGCAGTAGTTGTGTAAATGTTCTTATCCTGAGATCAAATCTAAAAAAACTAGGAGAAAAGAATGTTTGAAAAATATTTTTAAAATACCAAATAAGTCTGGAGTTCCCCTAAAATGACATTTTTCTCTTGTCCCCCTGATGACCAAACTGAATCTCTAATAAAACAGTTGAAATGAAATTTAAATCTCCTTTTTTTTTTTTTTGGTTTATTTTTTTCATTGATGTCTCTTGTAAATGTGGGAACATTTTTTAAATCAACATAATATTTTAAATAATAATTATTATACATGGAACGTGTCCCACAACATGTTAGCAGAACCTGTTGATGATGTTTTTGTCATTTTGTGTCTCATTTCTGTCGTTTTCTGTCATTTTATGTCTAGTTTTTGTAATTTTTTGACGTTTTGTGTCTCGTTTTCGTCATTTTGTGTCTCATTTCTGTCGTTTTGTGTCTTGTTTTTCTTGTTTCTATCATTCAACAGTTTTCCTAAAGAATGTGTAGATCAAAGCTATGTCCTCTCTGCTATTTTTCATATTTTCATCCCATTGTCAGCCTTGATTGAATGTCTCACTCTACCTCATATTATCAGGATCAGACTAATTCTTTGGACTGTTTTCCATCAGTCAGTTTGTCCTCTTGGTCAGCAGTAACAGCTAGCTAAATATCTAGCTTCTACTGTCTGGATCCACAGCTACATTGGTCAAACTTCTGCCCTCTCCCCCAACAGCAACCCCAGTTTCCCATTCCCTTGCCCATCTGTTACAGCATTGTTTTCTGCTAGTAACTCTTCAGTTGTTTGTTGTTTGGCCTACTGTCGCTAGTTTATTTTCTGGTTGGGCTTTTGCAGGTCTCCGCTGTGGTTTTCCACCAACCCCCTGGGGGCTCTGCTGGTCCTAAAGCCTGCGTTCTGTAGTTCTGCAAGTAGTGCGACATTTCCAGTTGTAGTCTGGAGCCACAGTTGTAGTCCATCTGTTCTTTTGTAAAGTCACAAAGAAACTTCTAACCTTAAAGCAACCGAAGGCCTCTCTCACCATGACTGATGTTAATCTTCATGATTCTACCACCAAGGTTGTAGGGAGAACAACAACATTCTCCAAAAAGAACAGACAGGCCAGAGGTCCACTGGAAAATATGTATAGATGAGACCAAAACAGAACTTTGTTGGTTTAAGTGAGATGTTTGGGAAAAGGAAAACACTGTGGAGGCACGGCAGAGGCAGTATCATGGTCTGTGTTTGCTGCATCTGGGCCATGACGGCTTTTCATCATTGATGAGGGAGGACATCTGTCCGCCAACTGAATGTCAAGAGAAAGTGGGTCATGCAGCAACACAACTCTGAGCACACAAGATGCTCAAACAAACAACTGGTACAGAAGAAAGTTAACGTTTTAGAACGGTCAAGTCAAAGTCCCGACCTTTATCAGTCCAGAAGGTATTCTGGAGAAACAGTTCATGGGAGGTGAAGCTGCTTTGCACAGAGAAATGGACCAAAATTCTTCCAAGCTGATGTGAAGGACGGATCAACAGTTAGAGGTCATACATGTTGGATCATTTTCCATTTTAATTTTTGTGTCTCATTTGTCTGACTGGGTTGGGTTATGTGTAGGAATCTGATGAAGTTTTAGGTCATATTCGTGCAGAAATAGAGAAACTTCTTAAAGGTTAACATACTTTCTACCACCATACTGTCTGCTCTCCTGCTGGGATGAGATGTGCATTCCTCAGAAAAATAAAGGGATTAATATTCGACGAGCAGCCGGTGATAAATGTATGTAAATGGATTATTGTCATAAATGTCCTCATGCAAATCTGCAGCTCTGTGTCCAGGAGCAGGTGTGCCTTCCTCACAGCAAAATGTTATATGCTCCAAACCTATCAAACTGGCAGTGATGCAGCGTGCTTGTTTTTGTGCACGTGCTTCTGCAATAGACTGAGACAGGCCGTGAGAACATCTGAACATCTGCACCAGAACACATAAACAGAGCCGCATACACGGAATAGGTACACGCCTGCTTTTACGTGCCGCCCCGTGTTCTCACATGATTCCACATTAGCATTGTTTTGTTCGGGGGGCTGATGATGCTAACAAACCTTCTGCAACCGCTAAACTAGGCCACTGCCTGGCTGCAGGGGAAAAGAGATGGAGAGACGAGAGAAGGGGGAGAAGTGGAGTGAGTGAGGAAAGGAGGTAATGAAGAAATTACGTAACGGCGTAAAATACCACCGAGGTGCAGTGAACATGTCAGTGTGACCCACAGATGGCTGGCAGCACCACGTCACAGCAGACAAACAAAACAGGTACACAGACAGACAGACAGACAGACAGACAGACAGACAGACAGACAGACAGACAGACAGACAGACAGACAGACAGACAGACAGACAGATACCTTTTCAGTCTTTGCTTGGACATGGTTCATTATGGTCCCACTTTTCATAAAATTCTTTGAAGCACTATGAGTTGGAAAACTATGATTTTTCTTTCAGCCCAGTAACATTATTATGCAACTCTTCCATCTAGAACCACTTTTGGAGTGGTTTCATCATCATACCTGCCTAATCCATGTTCAAATGTTGGCAATAAATGCAAAAAAAATGTAATTTTGATAAGTTTTTACTTATAAAGTCGCTTCTGACTGGCACCATTCTCCATATATTTAGTGCTACTATTGGTGTGAATCACAGGAAAACAAACCAGCCTCTCAGGATGAAAAATAAAGGTTAGACAGAAACATTGACATGTCGCATTATACTAAATTACTGGTTTGCATTATCAGTTGTACCATTTGAAGATCCTATGTAATTTTCGCTGCAATATAAAGTCCTGCACCTCTATGAAAACAGCACAACCATGACTAGAACTCAAAAATATCTTTGGTGCAACATTCCCTGCTTTACATTTTTAAATTGTCCTCATACTTGTCTAGTCTCTGCTACACACTGCCTGCAGTTCAGCTGAAAAGTGCCTGATTTTTTTTTTGTTTCTCCATTGTCATGAGGAGGGCAGGACTTTCTTTGTACCACTGAAGACCACATATATAGACATCAATGATCCTTAATAATTTCAGGACTCCAGCTATGTTATTTCTTAAGTTACGTCTTTTCAAACACTGATCCAAAGATTGGTGCAAAGAAAACAAATTAATATGACGACTCAGAAACTAACGTCACCTGTGAGCCCAGATTTTGCAACTCAATCAATATTCATTGTTTTCAAAAACAAATCTGTCAAACTGAAGATGGAGTTGAGGCCGACTGACCCATAGCAGGAGATAGATGGTCACAGTTTCCCAGCAGGCTTTGCTACAGAGAAAAGAATGACATATGGGTGACTCGGTTAAGATCCATCATGTCAGCGCCTAAGATGAGAAACGTAATGATTTCAGTGTTACGAGGCCTAAGAGGCTTTCCTGCTCATCCAACCACCTATTGTTTAAGTTGTATCTGCTCTCAGATGTACGTCGCTTTGGATAAAAGACAAATGAAATTGTAGAATTGTACAGATTTAACTTAAAGCCTTCTTTACTTTGAGTCATGGTACCAGATGAAATCACTGTTGTTCTCTGATCCTGAAGAACAGAATTTTCTTGACAAGTTTTCATACCAGAGGTATTAATTTGTCCTTTTTTGCAATGCTTGGGTGCTGGCTTCATCCTCAGTTCTTCCCGTCAGCTCTGCTGGAGCCAGAGCCCGATACTTCCTGGTTCCTTCGGTGACACTCACAGAGGCAAATGTAGTATCACTGCATGATACCCTGCATGGTGTTAATGACTCATGGGATTCATAAATGGTGCCAGGCTGTTTTCAGCCGTTTGGAATATTTATTACTGGATAAACGGTGGTTGATGAATGCGTATCGGCCTTAAACCAACAAATCTGACTCATTGTAAATAAAGCTTTGGCCGTTGTTCAGTGCAGGAGATCTTCCTGTCATGATTTTTCATGATCATGATGATCATTTCTATTAATTTACACTAAAGGTCAAAAGTTTTAGAACGCCATTTTTCTATTGAAATTCAAGTAGTTCACGTCCAATGAATAGCTTGAAATGGTCCAAAAGTAAGTGGAGAACTGCCAGAAGTTTAAAAGAAAGATAAGGGTACCCAAAACTGAAAATAAATGTACTTTTCAGAATTATACAAAAAGGCCTTTTTCAGGGAACAGAAATGGGTTAACAACTTAAAGCTGTTCTGCAGCAATGGAGGTTGATCAAACCTTGAAAGTTGGAGCTACTAAATCCTACAGGAGTCCCAACTTTTCTAGATTCCTTCCAACCCCCTCTGTCTGCATAAAGTAGTGATGGAACACACTGTGGAACCCTCCAGAGCATTATTAGAACAGGAAGTACTGCAGAAAGTAGTGAGTTGCTATAAAAATGGAGAGGAAAAGACAGTTAACAATAGAAGAGAGACAGACCATCATCACACTTACAATGTAGGTCTTTCCTACAGAGAAACTGTGAAGAAAGTCCAGGTGTCAGTGAATCCAGTTTACTTCTCCATCAAAAGGTTCAGAAACTGAAGGAAACTCTGACAAGAAGAGATCTGGAAGATCCAAAGCTACAACAGAACCAGAAGACCAGTTTGTGAGAGTCAACAGCTTGGTGATAGGAGCTCACAGGAGAACAGCTTCAATCATCTTCATAGTGGTCATAGGAAGAAGTCTCAGTTTAACTGTGGAGAGAAGACTTGGAGCTGCAGGTTTGACAGGTGGAGCTGCAGCAGAAAGCTGTTGGTAAGACGTCAGAATGAGAAAAAGAGGCTTCCTGGACCATGAAACACCACCAATGGACTACTGAAGACTGGAAGAAGGTGTTATGGACTGATGGATCAACATTTGAAATCTTTGGTTCATCAGCAGGATTTTTGTAGTCGTCCAGTAGGAGAAAGGACGGTTCCTCAGGGTGGAACATCAACTGTCCAACATGGAGGAGGAAGCGTGATGGTCTGGGGATGTTCTGATGGATCCAGGGTCGGTCCTTGTACAGAGTGAGAGGAACCCTGAACTTAAACAGCTACCACAGCATTCTGCAGCTCCATGCAGAACCCTCTGGTATGTTCTAGTTGGTCAGAGGTTCATCCTACAGCAGATAATGAGCCAGAACATCAGTCCAAGCTCTGCAGAACTACCTGAGGAACAAAGAACCAGATGGTTGAGAACATGGAGTGGCAGCACAGTCTCCAGACTTAAACCCCATGGAGCTGGTTTGGATGAACTGGACAGAAGAGTGAAAGCAAAGAACCAACAAGAACCACACATTTATAGGAACTTCTGCTGCAGAGCTGGAAGTTAGTTGTCGTGTGGAGTGTACGAATATGTTGTCACCAGTGCTATCAGGTGGCTTTGTTTCCATTCTCCAGTTGTACCCACCTTGGATTGTGCTACATTCTAAGTTTTTGTCCTTTATTATGGCTCCCAAGCGTAAGTCAGACTCTTCTGATGCTTCCAAGAAAAGGAAAGCCGTCTCCATGGAAGTGAAATTAGATAGAATAAAATGCTCAAGTTGAAAATACAGCGCAAAATATTCTGTTATCTTTTTGCAAAATGATTCATACATGCATGAAAGTCGTTGGTATTCATGACTTTTCAGAAGAACTGATCGATATCATGATGCACGGAACGGCTTTGTTTATATTTTCGCTGAAGTTCTGACTTACATCGATCCATAACAACGGAACTCCGACATAAGTCCAGGGACCCCTGTATAAATTCTTTTTTTTTTACATTTTCGAAGCCACACCTAGAACTCAAACCTCTGGATATAATAGCATCCTGAACACACTGCACGGTTTGTTTCACTCACACTACAGTAGCAAGTCGTTACAACAACCAGTTTTCAACCCTCGGGACAAGAACATGCAAAACTGTTGATCACATGTTGTCATATCAACTGTCAGCTGATGTTTAAAGTTTTACGTCATGATATCGTGGCAAAAATGGAAGCATGGGAACGAGGAGAAGCGGGGACACGAGAACAGAGGAGTGGAGCTGATGCAGAGAACAAAGGGCACCAGATAAAAAAAACAAATGTGACAGATGATGTTATGAAACTCTCCCTCGCCTGTTAAATCTCAGTGACAGCCGCTGTGTCTGTGGCACAGAGAGACAAAGAATTACAGAGTGTGAAACATGGACAGTGACAAAGAACTTTCTGTCCGGGGGTCAAGAACATCCGTCCTCATCTGCAGCCCGGAGACGGAGCCGATGAAAGCCGAAGAGTCGGAAACGGATAAAAGGTTAGATGAAAAGAGGAGGTACACCAGCAAAAAATGAGTGAAGAGGAGAGGCAAGGACTCGATCATGTCAGGAGAGAGAGATAAGAGGGATGTTTGTTTTCTTCCCTTCGACTCCTCACTCAGGGCGTAAACCAACCTTCACTTTCACTGTTTGAGTCTTTCAGAAGACACAAACAGCAGGGAAGGAAAAAGCTGCGGAGAAAAAGTAATGAAGATGAAGGGAGAAGAAATGAGGTGGAGAAGAAAAAAGACAAGTTCAGGGCACCCAAACATCGATTCACCATCATACAGAATTTACAAACAGCCTCAGAGATGAGGGAGAAAGGCGTCTTTTAATGGTTTTTGTGGTTCATGTAAAGGTGAGAAAACATACAGCTTTTAAAATTATGCTATTATCTCCTATCTAACTCTGACAGAACAGTAGTTTCTGGCTGTTTTTTTTTTTTCATTTTTACTCGCTATGGGCTCATTTTTCACTGCAATGTAAAGTCCTGAACCTCTGTGGAAACAGAAGGAGCATGGCTAGAAGTAGAAAGAGCTTTAAAATATCTTTGGTGCAAAATAACAGAAGTATAATGCCACAAATAGTTGAAAAAATGATGTGACACTACAGACTACAGGATAATTTGCTTGCATTTTTAAACTGTCTCCAAACTAGAATCGTCTATGCTCGACACTGCCTGCAGTTCATCCTAATTCAGCTGAGAAGTGCCTGAATTTTTGTCATATGACTGTTAGTAGTGTGAAGAGGGCAGGTCTTTTTTTTTTGTAAAATTAGTTTAGTGCAAATGGTTTATTTTTGGCCTATTTTTAAACAAGACATGTAGAATAAAGAAAATACTGCAATTACAAGCTTAGAATGGTATGTCACAGTTGTAGTTGAAGGATTGTCTGAAAGTTGAAAGCAGGTTTTTTCTGTTTTTGTAGTTTCTTTTTAAACTCCATACTGTGTTCTCTGTGAGACACTGCCTGCAGTTCAGCCTGAATTCTTTGTCATATGGTTGCTTGTCTCACTTGAGCTAAGGAGGGCAGGACTTTTTCTTTTTTTAATACAATATGTTCAGCACAAATGGCATTAAACGAAACGTCAAATAAAGGGTTTTTGAAGAAATATTGTGATTTAAAGCTTATTTTTTTAGATTGAATGGTACACCACAGACAATTAGTAGACAAAACAGTTTGAAAGTTGAAAATCCGCTGATTTTTCCTGTTTTTACAGTTTCTGGCTCAGATAAATGGTGTAATTTTGGCGATTTTTAAAAACAACAAGCCTCTTAAACCTGCTGGAGTTCAGAGGACACACACACACACACACACACACACACAAAAGTCACACAAAAATCAAGAGTTTTTGGTGATGTGAGCTCGCTAGCTAAATGCACACACGGCAACTTAAACAGTTTTTACACAGAAGACGGTAGTTGCAGAAAATAGCGAGAGAGAAACAAAGACAAAGCAGTTCATTCCGCTGCTCCAGATGTCTGTCTGCTTGAACTGTTTAATGTGGGAGGCACCTTTTTGGTCAAGAATCAAGACAGCAGAGGAGAAAGGGAATATTTTTGATGTAAAAAGAACCATAACTGCTGCTGTGAAGACAGATTTTGTGAGATAAATATGACGATTAACTGCGATATTGATTTTACGTGGAGCTGCCCAGCCCTTCCTGGAGGCTTTACCCAGCGTGTAGTCACCTCACCTGCCCTTATAAATCATTCTCAGGAGCACAAATACAGCAGCTGTACGACGCTGACCTGCGTGGACTCAGGAGTCTGTTGTCGCTTCACAATGTTTTAATTATAGATGGTAAGAAAAGGGAAAATGAAGAGTGACGAGCTCAGTGATGCATGCAGCGCACCGGCAAACAACGCTGCTTACAATTTATATTTTCTTCTTTTTGTGTAATTAGTTTGCTTTACCATAACTGAGGTAAAATAATGTGTCTATTGTGTAATGTGCATATCCACAATTATCATCAAGATGTACAAGACAAACTCTACAAAATGCTGGAAATCCAAATCATGTCACTGTTTTTACTTCATATGACATCTAACACAACAAATAGCTTTGAAATACAACATAAATCTGAGAACTGCTTTGTGCCACAGTTACTTTTTAAGTTATTTCCCTCGTCATCCGTCTCTCCTAAACCCAGATCCCTTGCTTGTTTAGCTGCCGTCTCCCCTGATGTCCCTGAAGCTCGTCCTCCCCCCCCACAGCGGAGCATATTATCCCACACTGGGAGTTTTTACTAACTGCCACTTTCCCCAATTAGCATTCTTCAGATGACAGGGTTAGTCACATAGAATCGCTGTCCTGGGAGGACGGTGGACTGGAAGTGGTCCAGGATTCGATGCATCTGAGCGTCTGCATGCACCAGCACTCCTTCAGCACCTGTCTGCCCCCGAGGAGCAACAAGCGCTGCTTCATTTGCTCTCTCAAGTCTGGAGCCAAGACCGTTCAGCGCCTTCTACGCCCCGGCCAAGCAGAGCTGCACACATTTCATCTCTTTTTTTCATCAGCTATGTGATATAGAAGGAAACATGAATGCTTTTCTACTGCATGTTCCTCACACGTGTAAGTCACATTAAAGAAACTGTTTTTCTGCTGCTAAGTTATTCAGAGTTAATTAAAATGAAACACAATTAAGATTCTGTGTCTTTAATATTATTAATGGAGGAATCTGATCCCAGAGATGACAATCAGGGAGGTAAGGAAGCTGTTGTATTACTGACATGTTCCTGATTTATCAGAAATGCATGATGGAGCTGTGATGATGCAACAGATTTCTTCAAATCACAGATAATTTGTTTTAGAATCATCAATATTTATCATTTTTGTAGCTCTAAACCAGTGGCGTGAAGCTCATTTTAGTTCAGATTAGTTCCACATTCAGCCCAATTTGATCTCAAGTGATTTGGACCAGTAAAATCACAGCATAATAACCTCTAAATTACCACAACTCCTAATGTTTCCCTTTGTTTTAGTGCAAAAATTACATTCTAAAAAAATGTTTACATATCTTTTTACAAGACATTAATGAACAACCTGAAATTTCTTAAGAAAAAAAAGGTGAAATTTCAACAGTATTATGTCTCAGTTCATCATTCACACATTACAACCTCAGGATCACAGAATATGTGCAACGACAAAGGATAAATTTAAAATAATAGTTGTGTTTATTGAAAAATTGCAGTTGTCTTCTCTGTAATTTTTACGCTTTTCAAAGTCGTCCTGTGGCCGGATGTTTGACACTCCTGCTCGAAACAAAGTGAGCTTCTCAGTTTTTCAGGGTTGCTTTTTCCATTTGATAATTATTAGATGAATTTGATTTATGGCCATGAGAGACTTTTTTTCCATTCATTATGTGTCGGGTTTTATAGAAGGAAACGTGAATAACTTTTCTACTGCGTGTTCCTCACACGTGTAAATCACATTAGAGAAACTGTTTTTCTGCTGTTAAGTTATTCAGACTTAATTAAAATGAAACACAATTAAGATTCTGTGTCTTTAACATTGTTAGTGGAGGAAACTGATCCCAGAGACAACAGTAAGGGAGGTAAGGAAGCTGTTGTATTACTGACATGTTCCTGATTTATCACAAATCCATGATGGAGCTGTGATGCTGCAGCAGATTTTTTCTGTCTGCAGATCATTTGTTTTAAAATCATTAATAATTATACATTTTTGTAGCTCTAAACAACAGTTTTTCAGGATTGCTTTTTCTCTTCCTCTGTGTAACAAATTGACATATTTAGATGTTTTTTTCTTTGCATTAAAGTGGTGCAGTGGAGATTTAATCATCATGTGTCAGGTCTTATACAGAAGGAAATTCATGGATGATTTCTTCTTGTGCACTTTCCTCACATATCTATCACGTTGTCATTAGAGAAACTGTCATCATTTCAACTGCTAAGTTAATGAGAATTAATTAAAATGAAACACTCAATGAAGATCTGGTGTCTTGAATGTTATTAGAGGAGGAATCTGATCCCAGAGAAAAAAATAATAGAGATAAGGATGCTCTGTTTTAACTCACGTGTTCCATGATGGAGGAATGATGCTGCTACAGATTTTTCCAGACCTTTCTCTTTAAATAAGGTATCATTAGTTTTGAAATCACTGTTGTTGATCCATTTCTGTACTTCTAAACTCACTCAGGGTTTTCAGGTTTGCTTGGATTTCCATTTGACAGCTACTGAATTCGATTCATGCCCTTGAATGAATTTTGTGCTGGTATTGTTCGGTGGAGATGGTGAGAGATGTCAGGTGGAAGCTTCTCTTTTAGTTCTTTACTGAAGTACTGCTGCTCCTGTTGTTCATTCACTTTAAGTCACACATTAATAACTGATTAAAATCCTCATGTCTGTGTATCAAAAATGACTTATTTGGTCTTTTTTGGCATGAAAATAATCTGTTGTTGCCTCCAAATGGCTGTAATGTAACTCTGCACTGCCAAAGCCTCTGTCTGCAGTCACCATGTGCTGCAGCACAACCATCAGGTTCAGCCCAGAAGGGATTCCATGATGCTTCTTCATGATAACGTGGATTTGAACCACGATGGAATCTCCACCGTGTTTAACCTTCTACAGCTTTTCTGCAGACATAAACATGACGATGCCGACCAAAGACTTCAAACTTGGACTCATCTGTCCAGAGAACCTTCTTCCAGTCATCTACAGTCTAGTGTTTGTGCTCCCTGGCAAATTGTAGATGTTTTTGGATGTCAGCAGGTCTCAGTAATGGCTTCTTTATTTCATTTAATACAGTAAAACAAGCTGTATGTGAAAATTTATGTTTTACTCCTGACAGAAAGTAAGAGTCATTCCAGAACTGGAGGACATTTGGCTTTAAATGTTTGAAAAATAAACCTTCTCTTTTACAGTGTTCTGGTCCATATCCATCAATAATAGGTATTGATTGGCTCAGCTTCCACATCATCCATCCATTATCTATACACCACTTAATCCTCACTAGGGTCATGGGGGGGCTGGAGTCTATCCCAGCTGACTCAGGTGAAGGCAGGGGACACCCTAGACAGGTCACCAGTCTGTCACAGGGCTACATACAAAGACAAACAATCACTCTCACATTCACACCTACGGGCAATTTAGAATGATCAATTAACCTCAGCATATTTTTGGACTGTGGGAGGAAGCCGGAGTACCCGGAGTGAACCCACGCATGCACAGGGAGAACATGCAAACTCCATGCAGAAAGATCCCGGGAAAGCCAGGACGTGAACCAGGGATCTTCTCGCTGCAAGGCGAAAGTGCTAACCACTACACCACTGTGCAGCCCGCTTCCACATCAATGGTAGCATTTTTATTCCATGTTTTCTGTGTTGTTTGCTAACCCTACTCTAATCACAGTAACAGGGTTGCTAATCCATGCTAATGTGATCTTTTTCTCAGCAGTAGAAGCTAGATATTTAGCTGCTGTTACTGCTGACCAAGAGGACAAACTGACTGATGAACGACGTGAAGGACGTAGTATTTAAGTCCAGGGTTACCATCAGTGAAGTGACATGCTTCATAAATCACACTCTCTCTACTATCATTTCCACAAATTATGTCATTTCTCAAATTAACACAGATTTCCCCAAAAACTCAATTACTTCCCCATCTTGTGTGCAGACAACGCCGCCATGCTGATTGCTCCTCTGGTTCCCTCATTTTGCCTCTAAAATTGCAGAGTGAGAGGAAAATGGAGGCTGTCAAGCATCTAGAGGATGGTTTTGTTTGCACATGGTAATTATTGTAATGCCTCAAATTTCACATGGTAAAATGCCACCAGTGATCCCTTTAATCAACTCCAATGGGATCCTGTAATTGCAACTCAGACGTGTCAAATGATGGCTGAAAGCGCTGAACTGGCTGAAGGATGATGGAAATTGAAAAAGTGCACTGATAAATGGCATTACTTTGCACTGGAATTTAAATAGGAGAGCTGCTGGGGTTAAACAGGAGGTCCAGATGTGGCATGTCAACGTTTTAATGAACTCACTACATTTATTACAGCTGAAATTCCACGCTGTCAAGAGAAACTGCGCTAAATATATAAGGGAGACATGTATAGGATCAATATGGACACATTGATTTTGCTGAGAGATCTATGGATGCTCATCAGCCGTGTCAAATCTGAATTTGTCAAAAGCAGCACAAGAACTGACACAGATTCCACATTAATGCCCTCTCAAACCCCTTTCTCTTACTTTTTCTACACACATAATTACTGCAGTGCATGTCAAAGGAGCCACATCTACAGGAATCTGGTAATAAAAGAAAGTAGTGTCAGTTTAGCACCATTCTGGCAGCAGAGAACTGCAAATATTCACACTCCATTCCCTTTCTCTTTCATTTCCACCACACTTTCACACATTTTTATGCCACTTCCACTCTTAACCTTGCTTC
Organism: Amphiprion ocellaris; assembly: GCF_022539595.1. Lineage (NCBI taxonomy): Eukaryota > Metazoa > Chordata > Actinopteri > Pomacentridae > Amphiprion > Amphiprion ocellaris. Next base: position 31,975,510 of record NC_072784.1, read on the forward strand.
TCTGTGTCATTGTCTCACTGTCTCCTTCTTTTTATCCTTTGTTTAAATAAAAAGGGGGTTTGAAGATGCTTTTATTAATTGTAACACTAGAATTATCACCTTGAAGTTAAATGCCTCCGTTTAGACTCATAATACTCGTAGTAAAAGGCTTTGAAGGATTATAGTAAAAGGTATTAAGTGGAAGTAGTTACTACATTGACATATATTATTCACATGTTGATTTTACTTAGAGCTTTGTCCCCTGGCACAAAAACAATCAGCTGAAGATCAATATCGGTGAAATCAATGACCTTGAGATTGATTAGGAGACCACGCAGAAGATCAATACGACCACTAGAGTTTGGAGCAGCTAAGACCACTTCAGAATAAAAACCAAACGTTAAATATGGCCACGATCTCCCCCTGAGTTATGAGGCTGAATAATGGTCAGAAAAGTGTTTTTTGCAGAACATTATGATGTCACTGTGGAATTAACCGTTGACCTTTCGGGTATAAAATGTCATTACTTCCTCATTTTATCCTGTTGGACATTTATGTGGAAAATGTTGTAATTAACATTTAAATCCTTGAGTTATGGCCTAAAACCTGCTTTTTGTCTCAACCTTTGATCCCTCAGATCTAATGAGCACACCCTGTTTGTGCCGGATTTAAAGATATTTCCTTAAGAAGTCCCACTTAAAAGATCACAAAACTGGGATGGATGGAAACCTGTGAACACAACAGTGGTATCAGCTGATATGAAGCCTCCGTGTTGTTGTTGTGGAAGTTCATCGAGGTCCAGACAGGATGAGGAGGCAGAATCAGAGAGACACACTGGACACTCAGGTGATTTAGGTTGAGAGGAAGGTTTGCTGATATCAGGAGAAGTGTCACTGATAGAGCAGCAGTTCATGGAAGCAATGGCAGCATCAGTTCTGAGGATTCTCTCTGATCTCTGGGTTTATATTGTAGCTGGGAGAAGGTCAGATTGTAGATTACAGACCAACATGGAGACAACTCGTCTGTTTGTCTCAACCGCTTTTTGGTTGCAGTGATGGGTTTGTAAAAAACACAATAAAGTACACAAAACAAAAATCTTTATAAACGAGACCACAGCAACTTTTTTTTTTACTAATAAGGGATACAGCTATGCTATTTCTGTGTGTTGAAATATATGTGAAAAAACAACGATTTTCATTTCTTTAGCTTCGTTGCACTTGAAAGCAATTTATTATAGTAGTTAAGACATAAATCAATAAATATTATTAAAACCTGGGATATAAGGGTTATATTGATGTAAAGCAAATAAAAATACTCCAAAAAATGGCACTACAGGATGTAGAAATGTAAGAATATGTCCTGGTGGACTGGCTCTATGGTAGGTCTTACAGGATTAATAAAGTGAACAAGTGAACAAATTATGGGAGAAACTCAGTTAGTAATCAAGTTTCCATACTAATAAATAACTTAAAATGAAATTAAAATGATAAGCATCTTCTTTTTTTCTCAAATTGCAGCTTACTTCAAATGAAATATAAATTTTGTCCATTTTATGTGACTTTCATTTCAACTTTCTTACATGCTGTCAGGAAAAGTGCATCTTTCTAATAGTTTTTTTTTGTCTCTCTCTGTCACTTTTCCTTGACAGTGAGTGTTAAAGATGTAAGTATGAGGAAAGATGTCACTGTACTCCAGTATGCGCTCCCACACATGGAGGGTGGTGAAATGAATTATAGAATAAAGTGGATGGAAGGTAGTGGAGACCTGTATATGCAAGGTGATGAGGTTAGAAGTGGGCTGCAGGAGGGGGTGGAAAAGAAGCTGCGAAAGGAAGAAGAATAAGACAAACAGAGAAGACAAGGCAAACAGAATGAAATTTAAAAACACGGGAAGGAGAGAAAGCATCTGTGATAAAAAGAGAAAAGTGCTGGAAGAAAGAGAGAGAGATAAAGAACGAGGGAAACGTGGAGGGAAGAGGAGAGCAGGATGACAGAGAGGAGCGTTGGGGGAAAGTAAACAGCTGTTTCTGACGTGACACCAAGAGACAGATAACGAAAACAAGCCTCATTAGAAGTCGGATTGTCCCCTGGGCTGCCGAGGAGATTTTAGAAGCACTCATTATCAGTTTACCTGCTTCCCTCCGTCTCTCCTGCCCTCTCCTCTCACACCTCTCTGACAGCTTGGCGAGGAGAAGACGACGCTCCAATAATGACGTCTTTCTTTTTCACCCCGTCTCTCTCTGTTCCTACCTGACGCCCTCCTACAGGCCACAGCAGGAGATCCAGTTCTAAAAAAGGAAAAGCCTCGCACCTTTTCTCAGAGCCAAAACAGCGTCCAACACTCGCTGTCGGTGGAAGGACGGCGACGTACACAATGTGTGAGTAAACACAGCGTGGAGAGGCAGCCGTGTGCATACAGCATCCATCTATCTCTGTCTGTGGGCGTCAGTATTCCTCGACATGTAGGCATATCAGCATATGGCCTGCCATGATACAGAAACACCAGATAGCTGCTGGAACAATGGCTTCTATGAGAGAACAATGGTTTCACACACTGCTGGCTGCGACAGTAATGATCGCTGCCACGCGCTCACCGATTCGTTAGCCAAGAGTTCTTCAGTCGCACAAACAGAAATAGACGTGCAGTAAAACAGTTCAGTAACGACGAGAAAAACATTTACTGTAAAATAACCTGGCTGCATTTCACAAGTCCATCCATCCATCCATCCATCCATCCATCCATCCATCCATCCTCCATCCATCCATCCATCCATCCATCCTCCATCCATCCATCCATCCATGCATCCATCCATCCATCCTCCATCCATCCATCCATCCATCCATGCATGCATCCAACCAACCAACCACCCATCCATCCATCCATCCATCCATCCCCCATCCATCCATCCATCGATCTATCATCCATTATCCATCTATCCATCCATCCATCCATCCATCCTCCTTCTATCCATCCATCCTCCTTCCATCCATCATCCATCCATCCATCCATCCTCCTTCCATCCATCCATCCATCCTCCATCCATCCTCCTTCCATCCATCATCCATCCATCCATCCATCCAACCATCCAACCATCCATCGATCTATCTATGCATCATCCATCCATCCTTCCATCCATCCATCTATTCTCCTTCCATCCATCCATCCATCTATCCATCTATCCATCCATCCAACTATCCATCCTTCCATCCATCCTCCTTCCATCCATCCATCATCCATCCATCTATCATCCAACCATCCATCCATCCATCCATTATCCATCCATCCATCCATCCATCCATTATCCATCCATCCATCCTTCCATCCATCCATCCATCCATCCATCCATCCATCGATCTATCCATCCATTATCCATCCATCGATCTATCCATCCATTATCCATCCATCCATCCATCCATCCATCCATACATACATCCATCCATCCTTCCATCCATCCATCCATCCATCCATCCATCGATCTATCCATCCATTATCCATCCATCCATCCAGCCATCCAGCCATCCATCCATCACCTATACACCATTTAATCCTCATTAGGGTCGTTGGGGCTGGCGTCTATCCCAGTTGACTGAAAGTTCACGTGGACAGGTAACGGCCCATCACAGGGCGCATTTCACCAGTCTTATCTGGAAAACGAACATGTGCACAGAGATGCGATATGATCTGTCACTGATTTCTAATTACCCAGAAGGAGGAAGAACTTTCCTGACCCCTAGGGAGGTTGTCATTTTTTGTTCTGTTTATTAGCTAGCATTAAAAACAACAATTCAACGTGAGCAGCTACACAAAGGAGGTGGCGTAAAGCTGTCAGGAAAATGACAAACTGAATAATGAGGCTTCAATTAACATACAAGATGAGGAGAGGGAATTTATTTTTTATTTTTTTGTTCTGCAGACACCAGACAAAGTCAATGTTCAGGTGTGTCGTCCGATGCTTTCTCCCCTTAATTTAACGTCTGACAGTTAAAGCAAATGGTGTTCATCGTGCAATTTTAAAATAAGCAGTGGAACTGGAGCAATGTGTGCTCCTAAAAAAGACAGAGAAGTCTCTGCAGATCAAACCCATAAAAACTCATCTCTGTGTGTCAGAGTTAAACATTTAAAAGCTCATTTTCAATGCAAATAATCCCTTAATATGTTGAAATGGTTGAAAAGTACTTTAAAATGTGCCATTCTATGAAGTCCTCTGCATTTTGCTGCAGCTCAAGCACACCAGCTTACTTGCAAAAATACTCTAAACCAGGGGCGTCCAACATGCGGCCCGCGGGCCAAAAGCGGCCCTCCAGAGGGCCCAATCCGGTCCTCAAAGTGTAAAAACTACAGAGAAGACATTAACTGCAGATTGTAAATTAGTAAAACTATAAATTTAAAATCATTTCTAGACCATGACAAGTTGTTTGGATCAGAAAGTAAAATACTAGATTTTTCATTGTTCTTTTGTCGTTTTGTGTCTCATTTTTGTAACATTTTGTCTTGTTTTTGTCATTTTTGTAACATTTTGTCTTGTTTTTGTCATTTTTTTGTCTTTTTTTTGTCTGACTTTTGTCGTTAGTCTCATGTTCATTTTGTTTCTTCTGTTTGTCGTTTTGTGTTTCCTTTTTGTCTCGCTTGTGTTTTTGTCTTATTCTTTATAATTCTACCAGAGCAGAGAGTCCTGGCATATCTTCCTCCTACAGCGTCTGCCCGTTGGAAAGCAGTTTTATCATGATGTCAGCTAACAGCTGCAAGGAAACACCTTAGAAAGGCATTCATTAATGAAGATATTTCGTTTCGATCGAGTGGTATTTGACTTCAAAGCTGCTGATTTCTTTGTGGATCCATTTTGTTCTCCTGCCGTGTTTGAGGTTTTTGGGTTGGATCGTCTTTGAATCGACCTTATGTCTATTTACCAACCCGTGCAGGAGGCTACATGCTAGGTAGCTAACAGGTCGCTCCCATTCTAGGCTACCTAGATAGATTAACCCTGACACGCTTCCCAGGTCTAAAATAACACGAGGCTAGGTCTCAGACGACACACTGTTCCTCATTCGCTGCTCCACTTCCATCGTCGTGCCAATGTGTGTGTGTGTGTGTGTGTGGGTGTGTGCACGTGTGTGTGTGTGTGGTGGTAAGTGTGTGCATGTGTGTGTGTGTCTTAATTCAGACCTCACCACACACAAATTATGACCCAGTAATAACTTTCTCCAACTCTTCTAAAAATACTGTATATCCAAACTTTTTAATAGCACATTTGCTGATTTGAGCTGCAGCAGGGAGTGACATGAGAACCAGCATGGAGGAAAGGGCTCAAAAAGCTGCATATACGCTGTCAAATCAGCAAGCAGTTCTCTGTGAATCTAGTAAGTGTACGCTGAGCTGAATCACTCCTCTGTTTACCGAGCACACCACTCCACAGCCTCGTGTTGTTTAATCTCCCGCGAGCAAGAAGTTTACCGAAATAACGTGGGCATTAGTTCAGAGGAGCTATTCTTTGCTTAAATGGGCTGCAATTTGTAAGATAAGCTGCTGTTTATTCATGTAGATCGATGAGACCGAAATATTACAGGGAAATCCCAGAGAGCAGCCGGGCCAGACGGAAACCAAACAAGGATTCCTGCTTCCTGTCAGCCTGCACGGCTTTCTGCATCATTTTACTTCTTTAGAATTAGTTTTCAGCTCAAACGTGCCTCCAGTATTACTAGCTGGTGTGCTTGAGCTCCTTAAATGTGAATATTCTAAAGGAGGAACTGTGTAGAGTTAAATTCAAGCCATTTTAGGGCAGAAATTGATTATTTTCATGGGAAAACAAACTTCTTAATAGATGATTTTGACACACAGATGAGTTTTCAAGTTTAATCAATTCCTGGAGAGGGACTTTGACTATCTGACCCGTCTCCAAACATGTCTTTTTAGTTTAATAATAGCTTCAAGCTGTTATTATTAATACTCTCAGCTCTGATCACTTGACAGGGAGGAAAATAAACTGTTTCCTCTTTCTCAGTTTTCAGGCTGTCGTCTCTCAGGCATACGTTCCTTTTCTTAAAAAGCAGAACTGCAATCACATTTTTAAAAAAACACAATAATAATCCACAGCAAAATAATGCTGACATGCTGCAACCAATTAGAAAGTTTAGTTTCGCTCAACAAAAACTCTCTTTCCTGCCTGCGGGGGCGACTAAAATTACCTGGAAGAACAAAACGAGACCTTGTGATCCCTCCTTTCTCTGCTCTTATAATAGCTGCATATAGTTTCACAGCATGTGAATGCTTTAAATTGGCAGAAAATAGCTAATTAACAGCTCTAAGTGACTGACAGCCAGCTTACTTTACACTACCGTCGACTACGCCTCGCCTGTTTGGTGTAGAGATGTGTTTTAATGCCCAGGAGAAAGTAAAGATCTCATTTAAATAGAGAGGGCTCACTGTGCGATGTTTCTGGTTCTAACAGTGGCTTTAACCGGCGTAAAAGCTGGTTTGAACAGATGTGACTACAAAATCCTCCCATGCAGGTGGTGCTCTGAGCATCAGTTTACGGTTGTATTCTGATATCCGACAAACACCCACATCCCCCTCTCCCTCCGTCAGCGCTGAAGATGACACGGACCCAGAACTATCATAGCAGTCATAAAATATACATGTTGGACACACGGCGAAAGCACATGCTCCTCACACATGCACGGCTCCCCGCTGCGACGCATCCGCCATGAAGCATTCAGAGAACAGAAAGCCGGGCTGGGTGTGGATGGGACGGTTGTCTGGCTGATATTTCATCTTTTTTTGTTGTTTTTGATGATGTTTTTCTTTCTGCTTTCTCTGCTGAAGTGCAGCTGTTTTGTGGTTGCCTCTGGATTAAGTTTTCACAGGCACACTGATCTGATTATAGTACTAGATAGGTCAGCTTATGCAACATGTTCGGCTCACTGCATTATGGGATGTCTCTCTCTCACTCAGCCTCCCACTCTGTCTTTTCCTTTGTGTTCTCCTGGTTCCATGATCAGAAACCTGGTGAATCCTGTCCACAAACTGCTATTTTACACATTCAGTTGGTCGTTTTTAATGTCCTTTTATGTCACTTTGAAAATATTACAAATAATCAGATCAGCATCTACAGCAGGGGTGTCCAACATGGGGGCCGCGGACCAAAAGCGGTCCTCCAGAGGGTCCAATCCGGCCCTCAAATTGGAAAAATTTCAGGGAAGACATTAACTACAGATTGTAAATTAGTAAAACTATAAATTTAAAGTCATTTCTAGACCATGACAAGTTGTTTTGATCATAAAGTAAAATACTAGATTGTTCATTGTTCTTTTGTCATTTTGTGTCTCAATGTTGTCATATTTTGTCTTCTTTTTGTTGCTTTTTGTCTGACTTTTGTTGTTTGTCTAATTTTTTTTGTCAATTTGTGTCTCGTTTTTGTTGCTTGTGTTTTTTGTCTTATGTTTTGCATTGTGTTTTGCTTTGTTTGTTGTTTTGTATATTGTTTGCGTCGTTTTGTGGGGTTTTTTTTGCTTGTGTCGTTTGTCCATTATTTGTCACTTTGTAACATTTTTGTCTATTTTTTTGTCCCTTTTTTGTTTTTTCATGCCGTTTAATTTTTTGTTTTGTTTCTTGTTTTTGTCATTTTGTGTTTCCTTTTTGTGTCGCTTGTGCTTTTTGCATTTTATGTTTTGCTTTGTTCGTTGTTTTGTGCATTGTTTGTGTCATTTTGTGTTTTTCTGTCTCATTTGTGTTTGTCTACTTTTTAGTCTTTTTTTCTTGCTTTTGTCATTTTTGGTCTCGTTATTGTCATTTGTTAATTTTTTTGTTGCTTTGTAACTTTGTCTGTTTTTGTTTTGTGTCGTTTGTCTCATTTTTTGTCATTTTGTGTCTCGCTTTTGTCGTTCTGTGTCTCATTTTTGTAATGTTTTCTCTTGTTTTTGTTTTTTGTCTTTGTCGTTTGTCTCATGTTTTTGTAGTTTTGTGTTTCCTTTTTGTCTTGTGTGTTTTTTTGTCTTATTTTTTGTCATTTTGTATTTTGCTTTATTCATTGTTTAGTGTATCGTAGTCTGACATTTGTGGTTTTGATCATAAAGGTAAATCCTCTATGTTCAGTTCCAGGTGACTAAATGTTGTGTTCCTTTGTCGACACTCTGATCTGGAAGTTGTAATGTGGAAATGCTCATTTTAGGCTGAAATTGAATTTATTTTTCTTCAGAAATTTCACGTTGTTCATGATGTTTTTTAGAAAGATAATTCATTAAATGTGAACTTTTTTGCACTAAAACAAAGGAAACATTTGGAGTTGTGGTTTTATATTATTTTATGTATTATTTTATTTATTTTATATGTTTTTTTTATTTATAGGTTATTATGCTGTGGTTTTACTGGTTACTGGAGATCAAACTGGGCTGAATGCTTCCCCTGAACTAAGACGAGTTTGACACCTCTGGTCTATAGGAAGCACGATTACTGGGATTCCTCAGAAAGAACATTGAAACCTGACATGATCCAGTAACAAACAAGCACAACCAGCTCCTTTCATCCTCTGTAGGCCAGAAGATGCATCTGGTGGAGAGCAGGGCCGTAATGTGAACGTGTCAGCAGACATTAGCACAGATGAAAGAAGCTCGTGTAAACTCCTACACTCATCCTCCTGCCCTTCATTTCTTGCACGTTCTCTGTTTGCATGTCACGGACTAAAACCATGTTATCAAAGCAACAGAGTCTCTTCTTGTCTTTCCTCCTTCTCCACTCCGTCATAATGTCAATTGTCTTCTCCTGTCTTCCTGTAATTGAAGCTCCAGGTGATATGAGTGAAGGTGTGCACATACCGTGTGTTAGCATAGCTGTTTAAGTACCGTACCTGGTCTGCTGTAGTCGCTGACCTCGGTACACTGGTTGCCAGTTTACTGGGCTAGAACTGGAGAAGCATAACGGACGGTCTGACGGTGAGACACACACCGAAAACAATAGTCGTGAATAGAAATGCAATTACGGCAATAATTGCAATTTCTCCTCAGTTCTTTTTCTGTCACTGACACTCTCACACACACAAGGCACTGATAATTACTTCAAGGCAGCCGCTTCATTAGCAAGCAGACCTGGCAAGCGGATTAACACTTCAAAGAGTGGATAGCGAGGAAGAGGGAGGATGTTGGAACCCAGAAAAACATGAGGTAATGGTGAAAAGTTTTACAGGAAAGCGACACATCTAAGCATGTGACACGTATAGAGTGAATTCTTTTGTTTGCTTTCAGCTTCATCAGACTCTTTAACCATTTCTGTGTGAGATGCATTCATCTGATGCACCGATGAGTCTCAGGAGGGAAGCAGAGAACAGAAACATCCACAAATACAGAGACAGGGTGAGAAATGGACTGAAAGAGACACGAGAGACAAGCGACACGTGAAGAAAATCGATCATGCTTCTGGCTCTTTCTCTGCACAGCAGATGAAGTGAAAGCAGAAGCTGTGTGAGAGGAGGGAAGGTAACCTAATGTGAGCAGGATTACAGACGCAGCATTCTGGCACACTGACTGCTGCACCCAAATAAAAGACCAGGAGAGGCGGGGACCAAGTGAAAGAGAACGGAATAACTCTGAGCAAAAATACGATTCTGAGAGAGGATAAAACTAATAGGAGTAAAAACAGGAGGTATTTTTAAAGGTAAAATGTCTTTTTTGGGAGTATTTTATTTCTGTTTATCTGCTTTTTCTCACTGATCAGACTTCTGCCCTCTCTGTCGGCTTTGTGTTTTGCTGCCAGCTGTCTTGTTTGCACTCGCTGACCTTCTGTTTGAAGCAGGCATGGGCAGGATTTTCAGGAGCACGTCCCCATTGGCTAATGACGATTCCAGTGAAAATGATATATTTTGTGTTTGTACTGTTCTATCTGGCACTCAGCTCACTGTAAACTCCAATAAAACTAATTAATCTACACAGCAATCATTAATCACAGTCACATGCTTGTGATTATTTTCAGCCGTAGAGATCAGGATCCTGGAAGAACCACAGAAGTTCTGCACCGCTCTTCTGTTCTCCACTTTTGCAGGAACCATTTTCCAGAAGTGTGGAAGCTCCTCTGGCTTCCAGAGTTGTAAATCTGGCCTTGACAACTGCTTTTCTAAGAAGAGGGTTAAAGCCGTTGGTGTGACTGAGATTCCCAGATCCAACATAACTTCTCTTTTATTGCATGGATTTTCACCATTTTCTGCCATTGGGAGCTCACATGTCATGAATCACTGAGAAATTTTCTATCTCCAAGTTTGCTTTTCTATTTTGACTCATGAACGTCCCCAAAAGTAATTTTACGTCATTATTATTCTCGGGTACCTGTCAGGTACATGCTGTCACCAACACAGAAAACTGCTGCAGCCCATTGTGTCGTTGGAACAAGAAGCCAAATAGAGAAAATTCTTCATCATTGTATCTTTAATATAAGATAATCATGATGGTTTAATCACAGATGAACCTGCAGGTGTAAAATGAGTGAAAGATACATGAGCTGGGAGGGTATTTCTCAACCTGAATGCCTTATTGCAATGCAACGTTCATGACTGGTATTACAATAATATGAGGAGGTTACAGATTGGCGTTTTCAGTGCTGTGATACTAGTTTGTAACTGAGGCATTCACGTGCATCGCAGAACTAATGAGTCATAACGAAATCTAATAGTTTTGACTGACAGTTGTTCTAAAATGTGTCTGGGAGGGAAACGGTGCAGCCAGAGCTCATCCACACATAAGACGGGTTGATAATCACTGCAGAGTCGCTGCATGCAGAGTGGTAAAGTTTAACCCTCCTGTCATCCTGTGGGTCAAACTGACCCATTTGAAAATGTGGAAAAAAATATATTTTCACAGTGAAACTTCTGATGTCCACATTTTCAACATTTTTGGGAAATTTTTGAACATTTTTTGGTGGAAAAAAAAGAAATGTTAAAAAAATGTTTCTTTAAGAACATTCGGGAAAAAATTGCGTTGGATTTTGGTTGATTTTTTTCTGAATGTTCTTAAAGAAAATCTAAGTTTTACTGATTTATATGTAATCACTTTACATATTTTTAGGATTTTTTTTGGAAGATTTTTACTCCTTTTTTGAAAATATTTACAAAAATTTTCTTGACAAATTTGGGGGATTTTTAAAATAAAACATTTAAGGAATTATTGGAATTTTCTTCCTGAAGGTTTTGCACATTTTCAGAAATTTGGGGAATTTTTTTGCTTAATTTTTGAAATTTTTTCAGACAAGAAAACAATATTTTTTGATGCCCGTAAATGAAGACAACAGGAGGGTTAAAGTGGATTTAAAGAGTGACTGTTTAGCAGCACAACCAAGGCTGCTGGGATTAGTTTTTGGTGGAGGAACTATTCAGTACAATGCATGAAAAAAAGCAGACATATTATCAGTGATATAAAATGCAATTCCACAGAGATACAGTCCATCCTCTCATGCATTCTTCTGTACTGTTGTTCTGATACGTCCTGGAAGAAATTTCATTACATCTGGAACAACTGTCCACTTCCACTCCAGGATAAACTGATTAGAATCTGGAAGTCAAAGGTCACCTTGGGCCATAAAGCAAGAATTTACCTGCTAATCATGACAAAAATTCCCACAAATGTCGAATAAGATGAATGGATGAAGTGATGGCATCTTATATCCAACAAAACGCAACTTGGCTAGTTAGAAGAGGCACAAATTCACAAGCTGGTAGATCTGCTGTTCCTAAATGAACTGACTGTCAGAAAATAAATGACAGGAAATATGAAACGTGTTTTTTTACTGGTGATAATAAAATCTAAACCTACCTGCAGTAACCTGTCAAGGACACCTTTCAATCACGAGGTAACAGGAAAGCAAAGCAACAAAAGTCTCAGGTTAGAAAAAAACGTCCAGAACTCATCAGGAAAATGTGTCACAAACTGAACAAGATGAAACTGTGAGGTAATTTAGCGCTTCATTCCTTTACCCACATACATGGACGGGGCTGCAGACAACGCTGACACATGCTTTCTTAGACACACTTTCCATTTATCAGTCCCAGACGGCTCCACATGCCCAAATGGCTGTCACAAACACACGCACACACACACACGCACACACACACACACACGCACACACGCACACGCACACGCACACGCACACGCGCACGCACGCACGCACGCACGCACGCACGCACGCACGCACGCACGCACGCACGCACGCACACGCACACGCACACGCACACGCACACACACACACACGCACACACACAGCCAGACACAAACATACACAAAGTCTCAGTTCTAGGCTGCCACCCAATCGATAATCCCATTATGGCTGAAAAGGCTCTTTTATTTGTTGTGATTGAGTTTGGGAGGAGGAAGAAGCAAGGCTCATAATTAAAGCAGGATTTGCTAGATTGATGGTTAAATGGGGCGGATCAGAATTTAAGCAGATACTCGGGCTGTGGCTTGTGTAAAAACACTAAGATAAAGCATCCATTTTACAAAGACACGGGCTTAAATTTGGCCTCTCTTGTTCTCGTTTTCTCCGTTGGCCCCTTTTCCTGGTTCCACCCTGCTTCATCTCAGCGCATATTTCACTTCTTCTCCTTAATGTTCAGCAGCGTGGGTGACTGCCAGGAAGCTCTCGCTGAGAACGAGCGCTCGGATGGGAGTCACAACGTCATACTCGACTCCAGCAGCATCTGCACACTGAGCCCTGGACGGAAATCAGCAAAAATCTGCAGCAAAGATGCAGAGTGTCCACCTGAACACCCGTTCATGAGGACGCTCTGACAACAAACACACACAACGTGGCTCTCCCTCTGCAGATATTCAGAAGAACTAACGTGCTTCTTCTGGACGGGTGTTATGAGGCTGTGCTACAGTGTGAGGTTTGCCAGTGCTACGACTCCCTGAGGCTGCTGCTGCTGCTGCAACAATCTTGTCACTGTTGGCGTCCGCATCGCTGGCAGCCACAATATGGTTTTAGTGCACATGGGGGACATGACGCCGGCAGCCAATCAGCAGCTCAAGTTCAACCAGTTCTGGGAGTTCAGTCACTTTCAGCTCCCGAACTTTCACGCAGCTTCAGTGCATGATATTTATCCAGCCTGACAAAAGCCCAGAGCACCAAACTACGTTACAACATGTTTAAAGGAATTAGGGAGTAGTATGAGGGAGAAACCAATAAAAACAGAGGCAGCAACTGATGTCAAATTAGCTAAAATAGCTTGAATGATTTCACCACTGCAATCCAGGTTTGGGAATAAAACTTTCAAGCTTCCAGACCATCTACCAACTTCCCTACAGTCCTTAGCTGGATGTCAAACCGAGCTTCGATTGACATTTGCTGCTGAAGGACTCGATCAGCTGACATGATGATGAGTCTCTGTATCCTTGAACGTGTCCCTTCCATCTGCATAAACGCTGCAGTTTCTAAAATTGCAGTCACTTTGACCTTCAACATCCAGAACTCTTCTCAGTTTCCTGCTTTGTTTCTGGAAAAATGACAGCTAAGATACGGCAGGTGAAAAGCTGCATTATCGCTGGAGGACATAAAGGTCGTATATTTGATCACAACAACAGGGAAAATCAGCTTTTTTCAATCATTTATATGACAAAATAACAATAGATGTAATATATCTAAGGGTTTTCATGTCCTTTAAACACTTAATTCATAATCAAATCTAGGCTTTGCAGCAGCATTTCTAATAATCCATGAAGAAAATACTAAAACATGCAGTAGTTGTGTAAATGTTCTTGTCCTGAGACCAAATCTAAAAAAAACTAGGAGGAAAGAATGTTTGAAGATATTTTAAAAATACCAAATAAGTCTGGAGTTCTCCTAAAATGACATTTTTTTCTTGTTCATACCCCTGATGACCAAACTGAATCTCTAATAAAACAGTTAGAATCAAATTTAAATCTTTTTTTGGTTTGATTTTTTTCACTGATTTTTCTTGTAATTGTGGGAACATTTTTTTAATCGATAAAATATTTTAAAGAATAATTTTTATGCATGGAACGTGCCCCACAACATGTTAGCATAACCTGTTGATGACGTTTTTGTAGTTTGTGTCTTGTCTTTGTCGTTTTATGTCGTTTTGTCATTTTGTGTCTCGTTTTTGTTGTTTTGTGTCTTGTTTCTGTTGTTTTGTATCTCATTTTTGTCATTTTGTGTCTTCTGTCGTTTTGTGTCTTGTTGCTGTCGTTTTGTGTCTCATTTTTGTCGTTCTGTGTTGTTTTTGTCATTTTGTGTCTCGTTTTTGTTGTTTTGTGTCTTGTTTCTGTTGTTTTGTATCTCATTTTTGTCATTTTGTGTCTTCTGTCGTTTTGTGTCTTGTTGCTGTCGTTTTGTGTCTCATTTTTGTCGTTCTGTGTTGTTTTTGTCATTTTGTATCTCATTTTTGTCATTTAGTTTCTTGTTTCTGTCGTTTTGTGTCTTGTTGCTGTCGTTTCCATCATCCAGCAGTGTTCCTATAGAATGTGTAGAGCAAAGCTATGTCCTCTCTTCTATTTTCCATATTTTCATCCCATTGTCAGCCTTGATTGAATGTCTCACTCTACCTCATATTATCAGGATCAGACTAATTGTTTGGACTGTTTTCCATCAGTCAGTTTGTCCTCTTGGTCAGCAGTAACAGCAGCTAAATATCTAGCTTCTACTGCTGAGAAAAAGATCACATTAGCATGGATTAGCAACCCTGTTACTGTGATTAGAGTAGGGTTAGCAAACAACACAGAAAACATGGAATAAAAATGCTACCATTGATGTGGAAGCTGAGCCTATCAATACCTATTATTGATGAATATGGAGCAGAAAACTGTAAAAGAGAAGGTTGATTTTTCAAACATTTTTAAGCCCAAATGTCCTCCAGTTCTGGAAGGATCCTTCTCCTTTTTTGAACAGTACTTGGCAATATTTCAGGCCATTATTCATTCACAAGTTCATGATTCTCCTTAGTTTTGGAGACACAGTTTGGCACATTTTTTGGTACATCTAGCCAACAGTTCAATTTCAGCTCTACAGTCGCTCAAAGAAACTTTCTCTGTTTTTGTCAACAGAAACGTAAAGTTCGTTTGACAGCAGAAAAGATTGAAATTTGTAGTGTGAACATGTTCTAGGAAACTTTGCACAACTAAGCCTGTTAGCATGCTAAGGCTGATAGCAACACCGGATGCACTGTCAAAAGATTCCCGGGTGGAACTCATGTTCTAGAAATTTAGTTCCAGGAGACTTCTGTCATTGTGTGGCCCTATGTTTTACCGCCAGTTATTGCCCACCTTCAAACTTTTCTTTGATACGCCCCAGAATCCACAGTTGAATCGATACCGAGTCCCTCATTTCACCACCAAACCTCACAGAGTCCATCAGGTTCTTCCACTAAACTCTTTCTTTGGCAACGTGTCGGCTGCTCCTGTGGCTAAACAACTACATCTTTGATCGGTCTAGAGTAGATTATCTCTGAACGTCTCCTCCTCTTTGTCTATACGTTCACTGGAAAACTGTAGTTTTTCTCTAATGGTCTTTTTGGACAGCAGAGGCTTTTTCCTGGCAGGCAGCTCCTCTCTCTGATCGGAGACGCAGCACTTTGACAGAGTTACCTGCAGATCCTGGGATGAAATCTGAGGGTTCTTGAAGACTTCTTTTGGCATCAATCGACCTGTTCTTTTGGCTGATTCTGCCAGCTATTCCTGAACAAATTGGCAGTCATTTGAAATCTAAACCACTTGGAGATGATTTTCCTTGCAGTGGAACAATTTATTTCAAATCATTTGTAGATCTTTTTAAATTCCTTGCCAGGCTCATTTTTATGTGAAGACCTGAGAGTGCCCTGGGCAGGATGACACCACTCGCTTCAGTAGACGTTAGAGCTTTAAAAAAGGCTCATGGTTACTGTGGAAGTTCTTTTTTTTTTTGCTTTAAATATGAAAATGTCGACAAAATGTATAGTTTATGCATCATTTCATGGAATATATCATCTTTAATAATAAGTGTTGTTTTAAAAAAGGACATTTTCTTGTCCAGATAAATCCTATACTTACTTCTGTACTTCATTTTTCAGATGATCGTATACATCAGCATCTGAAATTTTTATTTTAACAATGTTCATAATGGCATGGATGTTTCAGTGGCAGGCTTAATGTCTTCCTTAACCTCATCAAGTAAGTCAATAACCGTTTCCTTTAGAGGGTATATAATGACTATTCATTTCTCTGTTAATGAACAAAAATACTTCTCTATCAGGCCGGCAGCCATCACTACACTTGAGCCCTTTTACAGTAAATGCATCCTGTGTCTTTAATTACTAAGAGGCCGGATTATAATTGAGAATTTGGCCTTGATCTTTGCGAGTTGCACTCTGCTTCTAAACAGACAATCTGTATGCAAAAGGAGTCAACGTCATCCTGCAAATGAGTTCATTAAATATAGAAGAACGACAGCAAAGCTCCTGTGTCCTGTGCAGCATGATTTAGTTGCTTTCCACCTGTTGTTTTTGCTTTATGAATCAGCAGCAGCAGCTTTATGTTTTACTCTCCTGTTGTGTCCCTGAGCCCATCGGAAATTTTTATTAGCTCACCTGTCAAACTCAAAAACCACTTTAAGGGCCCCCTAGAGGCCGTTTTGCTTTAATACCCACCAGGACCACGGTGATTCTAGAAGACAGACTAAATGACAGCGATGTCCTCGGGGCCCGGCACTTAATGGAAGCTTTAAACATAAGAGCACAGGAGGATTTACTCATACAGGCGGTTAATATCACAGCTGTAACTGTGTGGCCATCCAGAGAAACATTTCACAAGGTTAGAGGTACAGATTAAGCAGGTCACAGCTGATTATAGAGGAGGTATGTGTATATGTAGCGCTGCACATCGAGCACCTGAAGACAGCGCTCTCCAACCTTTGTTGCACCACGGACCAGATTCAAGCAAAATTATTTTCTACAGACCAGTCATCGCACACAAAATAAACAAGAAAAGCACTCAGAGAGCAGAGCTCCGCCAAGTCTGCTCAGTCGTATTATTTCTGACGGATGAAATCTTTAAAATGACCTTCTGCTGAGCACAGGTGTGTGTTCTGCATGTGTACATTATATACAGATACCGAATCATGTGACCTAAATATGTAGCGGGTGGCAGGAATTGTTGGGATTCAGAAACACCCCCACAATTTAATCAGTTGTTCCTTGTATCATTTCTGATGGATAAGTCCTGATAAGTCCTCAGTGGTGGATTTGTAGTAGGATCACAATCATGTGATCATCAGCAGGCAGCTGATGTAGTGTTCACTTGTTGTCATGGTTACAGTGACGCCGTGCTGCTATCTTGCAATGATACAGAAATCTTTAACAAATCCATGGATCCAGACTATAAGCTGCATCACTGCCAGAATCTAATCACTTGGTCCTTTTGTCATTTCTGAACTTCCCTGAAAATTTCATCCAAATCTGTTGGTCTGTTTTTGAGTAATGCTGCTGACAGACAGACAGACAGACAGACAGACGGAGGGACAGACAGACAGACAGACAGACAGACGGAGGGACAGACAGACAGACAGACGGAGGGACAGACAGACAGACGGACAGACAAACGGAGGGACAGACAGACAGACAGACGGAGGGACAGACAGACAGACGGACAGACAGACAGACGGAGGGACAGACAGACAAACCAACGTCCATCATCACATAACTCCGTCGTCTTCCTTGGTGGAGTGATAATGATTTTTTTTTCCTTTTAAAGAGTCCTAAACTAAAGAAATGACTTGTTGCTAAATATTTACTTCCTTTTTCTTCTGTTAGCTTCAAGTTTCTCCCTCTTTTAAAAGAATCTCTGCGCAGACTGTTTTTTAAATTAATTTTGGGACATTGACGGCTACATTTAACATTAGGTGCAGGAAACAAGCGCAGACGGAAGTGACAGGAAGACGATCTGGTCATTTTTCAAAATAAACACCCTGCAGACTCTGCCAGAACTAGAAATATAAAATAAACTGTTTTTATTCTCTCCGTCTGGCCCGGTACCAAATGACCCACGGCCCGGTACCGGTCTGGTGGTTGGAGACCACTACTTTGTGAGACTAATATCTAATTTATTCATTTTAGGACGCATAGTGGTACACATTCAGTAAACACTCGAGATCGCTGACATCGCTGTATTTTTAAAGTTAAAATGTTGGCATTTGGCTCTGGCTTTTGTTTTTCCCTTTTATCCGCTCCTCCATTCTGTCATGATTTCATCCAGTGAACTAAGAGCAGAGGTGACGCAGTGATCAGCGCTAGTTTACACATCATGAACAATATTTTCAGGCTTATTTGATTTCGGGGGTCCTGCATTCACTGCTGCAGTCACAAAATAAATAAAATAACGGAGAATAAGCTGCTGCCGCTGTGATTCAAGGGTTTCCCTGTGATGAGACAGCACTACCAGCTGCAGAGAGGCGACTGGTGCTGCATGTGTGCAGGCTGTCGTCATTGGGAGTGTGGCTGGATGCTGAAATTAATGTGCACCACACATAATCTCTGCTTGAAACCATGTCTGACATTGAGGTGCAAAAGTTATTCAAATGCTGCTATAACCAGACGCGTAAGGAGCAAAGCGCTGACTGACATGTTGGTGGAAATATACTGCATTATACTGCAGCAACAGTAAATGTGCATTATGTTCAGCATTGTTGTAGTGATGATACTATTTCTGGTGCAGGAGCTCCAAAGAAGTCAGAACAGACTGAAAGTACAGACAGATGTGAATTCAGCCCACAGACCTGGAGGGAGAGTGGACTGGACAGAGCTGAACATACCTATTATTGATGAATATGGAGCAGAAAACTGGTTTATTTTTCAAACATTTTGAAGCCCAAATGTCGTCCAATTCTGAAATGATCCAGGTACGATCCAATGATTCACTTTTGAAATAATCAAACTAATTCAGTCACAGTTTACAACAGAGACACCAGCATTTCTGTCCTCTGCTCTAAATCCTGGATTCCTTTTTTTTTTAAATTTCAACTTTCCATGCAGCGATTGTCTGAACAAACCCACTGTTTGCGCAAAAAAAGTTCGAAAGAGGGAAAAAGCTGGAAGGCGTTCAGTTCCAGCAGTGATTGTGTAACTGGTTAGCAAACATTGGACGAGCAAAACGAAGCAACTCTGTCTTTAACATTGGTAATTTCATACATTTGCGGTTCCATATTCGCACACGCACACACACACACACACACACACACACACACGCACACGCACACGCACACACACACACACGCACACACAGCCAGACACAAACATACACAAAGTCTCAGTTCTAGGCTGCCACCCAATCGATAATCCCATTATGGCTGAAAAGGCTCTTTTATTTGTTGTGATTGAGTTTGGGAGGAGGAAGAAGCACGGCTCATAATTAAAGCAGGATTTGCTAGATTGATGGTTAAATGGGGCGGATCAGAATTTAAGCAGATACTCGGGCTGTGGCTTGTGTAAAAACACTAAGATAAAGCATCCATTTTACAAAGACACGGGCTTAAATTTGGCCTCTCTTGTTCTCGTTTTCTCCGTTGGCCCCTTTTCCTGGTTCCACCCTGCTTCATCTCAGCGCATATTTCACTTCTTCTCCTTAATGTTCAGCAGCGTGGGTGACTGCCAGGAAGCTCTCGCTGAGAACGAGCGCTCGGATGGGAGTCACAACGTCATACTCGACTCCAGCAGCATCTGCACACTGAGCCCTGGACGGAAATCAGCAAAAATCTGCAGCAAAGATGCAGAGTGTCCACCTGAACACCCGTTCATGAGGACGCTCTGACAACAAACACACACAACGTGGCTCTCCCTCTGCAGATATTCAGAAGAACTAACGTGCTTCTTCTGGACGGGTGTTATGAGGCTGTGCTACAGTGTGAGGTTTGCCAGTGCTACGACTCCCTGAGGCTGCTGCTGCTGCTGCTGCTGCAACAATCTTGTCACTGTTGGCGTCCGCATCGCTGGCAGCCACAATATGGTTTTAGTGCACATGGGGGACATGACGCCGGCAGCCAATCAGCAGCTCAAGTTCAACCAGTTCTGGGAGTTCAGTCACTTTCAGCTCCCGAACTTTCACGCAGCTTCAGTGCATGATATTTATCCAGCCTGACAAAAGCCCAGAGCACCAAACTACGTTACAACATGTTTAAAGGAATTAGGGAGTAGTATGAGGGAGAAACCAATAAAAACAGAGGCAGCAACTGATGTCAAATTAGCTAAAATAGCTTGAATGATTTCACCACTGCAATCCAGGTTTGGGAATAAAACTTTCAAGCTTCCAGACCATCTACCAACTTCCCTACAGTCCTTAGCTGGATGTCAAACCGAGCTTCGATTGACATTTGCTGCTGAAGGACTCGATCAGCTGACATGATGATGAGTCTCTGTATCCTTGAACGTGTCCCTTCCATCTGCATAAACGCTGCAGTTTCTAAAATTGCAGTCACTTTGACCTTCAACATCCAGAGCTCTTCTCAGTTTCCTGCTTTGTTTCTGGAAAAATGACAGCTAAGATACGGCAGGTGAAAAGCTGCATTATCGCTGGAGGACATAAAGGTCGTATATTTGATCACAACAACAGGGAAAATCAGCTTTTTTCAATCATTTATATGACAAAATAACAATAGATGTAATATATCTAAGGGTTTTCATGTCCTTTAAACACTTAATTCATAATCAAATCTAGGCTTTGCAGCAGCATTTCTAATATTCCATGAAGAAAATACTAAAACATGCAGTAGTTGTGTAAATGTTCTTGTCCTGAGACCAAATCTAAAAAAAACTAGGAGGAAAGAATGTTTGAAGATATTTTAAAAATACCAAATAAGTCTGGAGTTCTCCTAAAATGACATTTTTTTCTTGTTCATACCCCTGATGACCAAACTGAATCTCTAATAAAACAGTTAGAATCAAATTTAAATCTTTTTTTGGTTTGATTTTTTTCACTGATTTTTCTTGTAATTGTGGGAACATTTTTTTAATCGATAAAATATTTTAAAGAATAATTTTTATGCATGGAACGTGCCCCACAACATGTTAGCATAACCTGTTGATGACGTTTTTGTAGTTTGTGTCTTGTCTTTGTCGTTTTATGTCTTGTTTTGTCATTTTGTGTCTCGTTTTTGTTGTTTTGTGTCTTGTTTCTGTTGTTTTGTATCTCATTTTTGTCATTTTGTGTCTTCTGTCGTTTTGTGTCTTGTTGCTGTCGTTTTGTGTCTCATTTTTGTCGTTCTGTGTTGTTTTTGTCATTTTGTGTCTCGTTTTTGTTGTTTTGTGTCTTGTTTCTGTTGTTTTGTATCTCATTTTTGTCATTTAGTTTCTTGTTTCTGTCGTTTTGTGTCTTGTTGCTGTCGTTTCCATCATCCAACAGTTGTCCTAAAGAATGTGTAGAGCAAAGCTATGTCCTCTCTTCTATTTTTCATCTTTTCATCCCATTGTCAGCCTTGATTGAATGTCTCACTCTACCTCATATTATCAGGATCAGACTAATTCTTTGGACTGTTTTCCATCAGTCAGTTTGTCCTCTTGGTCAGCAGTAACAGCAGCTAAATATCTAGCTTCTACTGCTGAGAAAAAGATCACATTAGCATGGATTAGCAACCCTGTTACTGTGATTAGAGTAGGGTTAGCAAACAACACAGAAAACATGGAATAAAAATGCTACCATTGATGTGGAAGCTGAGCCAATCAATACCTATTATTGATGAATATGGAGCAGAAAACTGTAAAAGAGAAGGTTGATTTTTCAAACATTTTTAAGCCCAAATGTCCTCCAGTTCTGGAAGGATCCTTCTCCTTTTTTGAACAGTACTTGGCAATATTTCAGGCCATTATTCATTCACAAGTTCATGATTCTCCTTAGTTTTGGAGACACAGTTTGGCACATTTTTTGGTACATCTAGCCAACAGTTCAATTTCAGCTCTACAGTCGCTCAAAGAAACACCGACTTTCTCTGTTTTTGTCAACAGAAACGTAAAGTTCGTTTGACAGCAGAGAAGATTGAAATTTGTAGTGTGAACATGTTCTAGGAAACTTTGCACAACTAAGCCTGTTAGCATGCTAAGGCTGATAGCAACACCGGATGCACTGTCAAAAGATTCCCGGGTGGAACTCATGTTCTAGAAATTTAGTTCCAGGAGACTTCTGTCATTGTGTGGCCCTATGTTTTACCGCCAGTTATTGCCCACCTTCAAACTTTTCTTTGATACGCCCCAGAATCCACAGTTGAATCGATACCGAGTCCCTCATTTCACCACCAAACCTCACAGAGTCCATCAGGTTCTTCCACTAAACTCTTTCTTTGGCAACGTGTCGGCTGCTCCTGTGGCTAAACAACTACATCTTTGATCGGTCTAGAGTAGATTATCTCTGAACGCCTCCTCCTCTTTGTCTATACGTTCACTGGAAAACTGTAGTTTTTCTCTAATGGTCTTTTTGGACAGCAGAGGCTTTTTCCTGGCAGGCAGCTCCTCTCTCTGATCGGAGACGCAGCACTTTGACAGAGTTACCTGCAGATCCTGGGATGAAATCTGAGGGTTCTTGAAGACTTCTTTTGGCATCAATCGACCTGTTCTTTTGGCTGATTCTGCCAGCTATTCCTGAACAAATTGGCAGTCATTTGAAATCTAAACCACTTGGAGATGATTTTCCTTGCAGTGGAACAATTTATTTCAAATCATTTGTAGATCTTTTTAAATTCCTTGCCAGGCTCATTTTTATGTGAAGACCTGAGAGTGCCCTGGGCAGGATGACACCACTCGCTTCAGTAGACGTTAGAGCTTTAAAAAAGGCTCATGGTTACTGTGGAAGTTCTTTTTTTTTTGCTTTAAATATGAAAATGTCGACAAAATGTATAGTTTATGCATCATTTCATGGAATATATCATCTTTAATAATAAGTGTTGTTTTAAAAAAGGACATTTTCTTGTCCAGATAAATCCTATACTTACTTCTGTACTTCATTTTTCAGATGATCGTATACATCAGCATCTGAAATTTTTATTTTAACAATGTTCATAATGGCATGGATGTTTCAGTGGCAGGCTTAATGTCTTCCTTAACCTCATCAAGTAAGTCAATAACCGTTTCCTTTAGAGGGTATATAATGACTATTCATTTCTCTGTTAATGAACAAAAATACTTCTCTATCAGGCCGGCAGCCATCACTACACTTGAGCCCTTTTACAGTAAATGCATCCTGTGTCTTTAATTACTAAGAGGCCGGATTATAATTGAGAATTTGGCCTTGATCTTTGCGAGTTGCACTCTGCTTCTAAACAGACAATCTGTATGCAAAAGGAGTCAACGTCATCCTGCAAATGAGTTCATTAAATATAGAAGAACGACAGCAAAGCTCCTGTGTCCTGTGCAGCATGATTTAGTTGCTTTCCACCTGTTGTTTTTGCTTTATGAATCAGCAGCAGCAGCTTTATGTTTTACTCTCCTGTTGTGTCCCTGAGCCCATCGGAAATTTTTATTAGCTCACCTGTCAAACTCAAAAACCACTTTAAGGGCCCCCTAGAGGCCGTTTTGCTTTAATACCCACCAGGACCACGGTGATTCTAGAAGACAGACTAAATGACAGCGATGTCCTCGGGGCCCGGCACTTAATGGAAGCTTTAAACATAAGAGCACAGGAGGATTTACTCATACAGGCGGTTAATATCACAGCTGTAACTGTGTGGCCATCCAGAGAAACATTTCACAAGGTTAGAGGTACAGATTAAGCAGGTCACAGCTGATTATAGAGGAGGTATGTGTATATGTAGCGCTGCACATCGAGCACCTGAAGACAGCGCTCTCCAACCTTTGTTGCACCACGGACCAGATTCAAGCAAAATTATTTTCTACAGACCAGTCATCGCACACAAAATAAACAAGAAAAGCACTCAGAGAGCAGAGCTCCGCCAAGTCTGCTCAGTCGTATTATTTCTGACGGATGAAATCTTTAAAATGACCTTCTGCTGAGCACAGGTGTGTGTTCTGCATGTGTACATTATATACAGATACCGAATCATGTGACCTAAATATGTAGCGGGTGGCAGGAATTGATGAGACTCAGAAACACCCCCACAATTTAATCAGTTGTTCCTTGTATCATTTCTGATGGATAAGTCCTGATAAGTCCTCAGTGGTGGATTTGTAGTAGGATCACAATCATGTGATCATCAGCAGGCAGCTGATGTAGTGTTCACTTGTTGTCATGGTTACAGTGACGCCGTGCTGCTATCTTGCAATGATACAGAAATTTTTAACAAATCCATGGATCCAGACTATAAGCTGCATCACTGCCAGAATCTAATCACTTGGTCCTTTTGTCATTTCTGAACTTCCCTGAAAATTTCATCCAAATCTGTTGGTCTGTTTTTGAGTAATGCTGCTGACAGACAGACAGACAGACAGACAGACGGAGGGACAGACAGACAGACAGACAGACAGACGGAGGGACAGACAGACAGACAGACGGAGGGACAGACAGACAGACGGACAGACAAACGGAGGGACAGACAGACAGACAGACGGAGGGACAGACAGACAGACGGACAGACAGACAGACGGAGGGACAGACAGACAAACCAACGTCCATCATCACATAACTCCGTCGTCTTCCTTGGTGGAGTGATAATGATTTTTTTTCCTTTTAAAGAGTCCTAAACTAAAGAAATGACTTGTTGCTAAATATTTACTTCCTTTTTCTTCTGTTAGCTTCAAGTTTCTCCCTCTTTTAAAAGAATCTCTGCGCAGACTGTTTTTTAAATTAATTTTGGGACATTGACGGCTACATTTAACATCAGGTGCAGGAAACAAGCGCAGACGGAAGTGACAGGAAGACGATCTGGTCATTTTTCAAAATAAACACCCTGCAGACTCTGCCAGAACTAGAAATATAAAATAAACTGTTTTTATTCTCTCCGTCTGGCCCGGTACCAAATGACCCACGGCCCGGTACCGGTCTGGTGGTTGGAGACCACTACTTTGTGAGACTAATATCTAATTTATTCATTTTAGGACGCATAGTGGTACACATTCAGTAAACACTCGAGATCGCTGACATCGCTGTATTTTTAAAGTTAAAATGTTGGCATTTGGCTCTGGCTTTTGTTTTTCCCTTTTATCCGCTCCTCCATTCTGTCATGATTTCATCCAGTGAACTAAGAGCAGAGGTGACGCAGTGATCAGCGCTAGCTTACACATCATGAACAATATTTTCAGGCTTATTTGATTTCGGGGGTCCTGCATTCACTGCTGCAGTCACAAAATAAATAAAATAACGGAGAATAAGCTGCTGCCGCTGTGATTCAAGGGTTTCCCTGTGATGAGACAGCACTACCAGCTGCAGAGAGGCGACTGGTGCTGCATGTGTGCAGGCTGTCGTCATTGGGAGTGTGGCTGGATGCTGAAATTAATGTGCACCACACATAATCTCTGCTTGAAACCATGTCTGACATTGAGGTGCAAAAGTTATTCAAATGCTGCTATAACCAGACGCGTAAGGAGCAAAGCGCTGACTGACATGTTGGTGGAAATATACTGCATTATACTGCAGCAACAGTAAATGTGCATTATGTTCAGCATTGTTGTAGTGATGATACTATTTCTGGTGCAGGAGCTCCAAAGAAGTCAGAACAGACTGAAAGTACAGACAGATGTGAATTCAGCCCACAGACCTGGAGGGAGAGTGGACTGGACAGAGCTGAACATACCTATTATTGATGAATATGGAGCAGAAAACTGGTTTATTTTTCAAACATTTTGAAGCCCAAATGTCGTCCAATTCTGAAATGATCCAGGTACGATCCAATGATTCACTTTTGAAATAATCAAACTAATTCAGTCACAGTTTACAACAGAGACACCAGCATTTCTGTCCTCTGCTCTAAATCCTGGATTCCTTTTTTTTAAATTTCAACTTTCCATGCAGCGATTGTCTGAACAAACCCACTGTTTGCGCAAAGAAAGTTCGAAAGAGGGAAAAAGCTGGAAGGCGTTCAGTTCCAGCAGTGATTGTGTAACTGGTTAGCAAACATTGGACGAGCAAAACGAAGCAACTCTGTCTTTAACATTGGTAATTTCATACATTTGCGGTTCCATATTTCCCCTTTTACTAGTTAGAAAGCCGGTCGGTAAAAGCCTGCATCTCTGCCATTCCCACGCATATTATGTAATTATTATTTCTTTTATCTTCTCTTGTTTAATGGATTGAGTGACTCACCATTCCATTAATCATCAAGAGTTCCACTACATCTTACAGGGCTACAGCGCTTTTCCTTCCTCATCCTCCCCTTTATCCAAACTGGAACTACAAACCACAGCCGCTCCACAACCTCCAACTAAACCACAGAAACCTCCACAACATCAAAACCAAAAGTGTAAACTGCAGAAACCTCCAACATCAAAACCAAAAGCGTAAACCACATCCACCTTTAGAAAGCTTAATTCATGAAGAGCAAACTCAGACAATAGCAGTAATTTCTCAGCACAGACACATCAGATCAGAATATGTGAGGACACCAGCAAACAGCAGAGGCTAGAAATGATCAGCAGCTACCTGCAACCATCAGAGTCCTGACAGGAGGAGAGTCGAGATCAAACACGAGGCCAGGAACAGTCGGAGCAGGAATGTTCACATCTCAGGCTTTTATTTTACAGTCTGTCAGAGTATCAGACGGAAACCAAAGAAACACAGCCGAGGGTTTTGTATTTATATCCTCCTCCAAGCAAACACATCCCTCCTCTAATTTCTCAGTGTTGAAGAAAGATAACACATTGGCAGAAACACGGAGACTGTTCCAGGTCTGGTTGAAGGAACAAACATCCCAGAAAAGTTAGCAGGAATATAGGCTCAGCTTAATTAAATTTAAAGTCCTTAAAGTTCTACATGATGCCAAAAATGTTTTCTCTGTGTTTGTTTTTAACATTAAGCCCACTGCTCATATATCCCACATGCACATAGATTTTAATTCATTTTCTGATATGCAGAATCCATTTCTTTAAGCCATGATTGGATGTGTGGCCTCCCTTTTGCTTTTGTCAGAAACAGAGTCTCCTCCAACAATAGTAATTAACATAATGACACATGAGCGCCGGAAAAATGAGGCTTCGTCTCATGAATACAAAGGTGGATAAACTGAGCAGGGCTACTCTACATTACTTCCCTCTCAGAGTAGTGAGAATTTCCTCGACGCTAACCCGGTAGGCGGCGAGAGATCGGAGAGGAAATAATTACAACAATTACTTCTTTTACTTTATCTCTGCCTGACAGGCTCACGTATGCACGTGGAATATAATAGCTGGAGTACGTGAAGCGCTGTCAGCGCTAATGACAGTGTTGCCGGTGAAATAAGTGCAATAAAAGCAGGAAAGATGGCATAATATATGCCTGTGAAGACACTAACTGATGCTTTTCACCCCAGTGCTAAACTGTATGCCAGAAGTGTCGCACACATGTTGGTGCAAATCAACAATCATGAAGCAAATGCACACAAGCAAACATACAAACCGGCAAGAAACAGTCTTCCTGAGGCAGGTTGGTTCTGTTCTCTACCAGACAAAGGTTTGACATCCCTTAGAAAGCATATTTAAAGAAGTACATGTTTGTGTTCAATAAGAGCTTATTTATCAGTCTGACATCAGGACACAACAGGAAATAAACTGAAAAACCCCTAATTTCTTACCTGTTCTCTGTCTCTTCGTCTCCTCTCACTCCTCTGCTGGGTTTCAGTGTTTCTTCCTTCCCTGATGTGTATCCTTTATGAAGATTTTCCAATGAAATCAGGTCATCTCAACGTTTCTACACCAAAATCAGCTGATTCTTTGGACGTTCTGCTGCTCCTCAGCGGTTCTACCAGGACTATACGAGATAAAACTGGGCCTGGAGAGGAAATAAAGCAAAATGCAAATGAAGGACAAGTTCAATATCCAACAAAAAACTGCTCATTTCAAAACATTCTTTACTTTTTAATTTGCATTTCTAGCTCATGCACCATAACAGGCCAATTTAAAACCATTAAACTTCAATTCATTTACTCACAAATTGTCTATTAGCATTTGTTCCTGTTGCTAAATGGAGCTCAGCTTTGATAGAAGCGGCAGTTAGACTAATAACACCCAATTTGTTGCTCAATATTGAAGGGATGAAGACAGATTTAGTGTTAAAAACTAAACACAGTCTAGTACAACATGGTCTTCTTTAGCAGAAAAGAAAAGCAATAAATAATACATCAGTCAGCACCAAAGGGTTTGAAAAGTAATCTGAAAGGCAGAGGAGTGGCAAAGTGGATGATCAGGCTGCAGCAGGACAGAAAGAACATGATGGGAAAGTAGAAGTGGTGAGAGGGATTTTTCTCTGGTGAAGACCCTAAAGAAATGTGCAACTGACAGCCGAGACACGTAAGAAATAACTCTGCTGAGGAAAATAATGAAGCCACAGAAGAAGTCCGTCTTTCAATCCATCCATCTATCTATCTGTGGGTTTCTGCGGTTTACTTAAATCAGCGTCACCTGGACACACGAGCAGAACAACAGTAATGATCAGGAGGCAGATGGCTCCTCATGCAGCTGATACTGGATATAATAAGACGCTGCCTATCTGGTGCTTCAGTCACCTGCCTCAACACGCCTCCAGCTGCCGATACACAACACATTCCTCATCTATGGACAATTTGTGCAAATAAATGTCAGGGAAAGTGACACACTCTCCGTGGGTCGCTCTGCTTCCTCCCGCCTCACCAGCCTCTCCCCTTCCCTCTCCCAGGCAGCAGCAGCTTCACCCTCCTCGCTGTCACACTCAGACGCTCTAAATCAGCTGTGGAGAGTCCAGCCGGCTGCCCCTGGAGTGAGCAGAGCATGACATCTCATTTTTAGCAATAATACTGGGCTGATCCCGCTCCTCTTTCTCCACTTAAATGGTAGAAATATTGCCGCAGTAAGCAGGCGTGTGCATGTAAGACGACGCACACCGAGGGCAACACACCCCATCAGCTGGGAGTGAGACATACTCAGGAGTGACACGGCTGCAGTCAGAGCGTGTTCTGGATGCAGCCTGCAGACACTGAAACAAACACGACACACAAGCAGCCGAGATGGAGGCTTGAAGGGAATCATTTCACAGCACTGCTTATAAACTGGACAAGTATGAATCTAAAACTGTACAGGAGATGGAATTAAATCAAATGAAGAGTCCATTAGGCAATGAGGGGGAATGAAGATCAGTTTCTTTATGGGTTGTTTCTGATTTTGACACGTTTCCTCATTATTCTTCCGGTGATTCCTGAAGCATCGACACACTAAATAAACCTGGAGCTGCAATGAAGCAAAATTTAAAACTAGAGAAGCCCTCAGAGAGCGCAGTCCTCCTCCAAGGCTGCTCATTCCCCCATATGGCATTGTCAGAATTACAGCATTTGTTTAGTGGTTATTGATGATAAGAAATCACGGTAATATTAATATAGATGTACCCACAGAAAAAATGACCTTGCGCTGAGCACAGGCGTGTGTTATGCATGTGTACGTTATGTACAGATATCGAATCGCGTGACCTAAGTATGTAGCGGGCAGCAGGAATTGATGGGATTCAGAAACACCCCCACAATTTAATCAGTTGTTCCTTGGATCATTTCTGATGGATAAGTCCTGATAAGTCCTCAGAGGTGGATTTGTAGTAGGATCACAATCATGTGATCATCAGCAGGCAGCTGATGCAGTGTTCACTTGTTGTCATGGTTACAGTGTCGCTGTGCCGCTATCTCACAATGACACAGAAACCTTTAACAAATCTGTGGATCCAGACTATAAGCTGCATCACTGGCAAAATATAATCACTTGGTCCTTGTGTCATTTCTGACCTTCCCTGGAAATTTCATCCAAATCTGTTACTCTGTTTTTGAGTAATGTTGCTGACAGACAGACAGACAGACAGACCATCGCTGATCATCACATAACTCTGCCATTTTCCTTGGCAAAGTAATGAAACAGGAGTTTAAAACAGTTCAAAACATTCTTTATTTTTTAGCCAGTAGTATTTGTTATTAGCCCCTCAGTAATAAAATGAGAGACTATTGTTCAGTCAGAAAGTGGTCGTCCTTCTATTTTACAGACATTTATATCTGATTATTACCTCATTTATAAGTAAAAATCTCAGTTTCTGATTTAGTAACTCATTGTTATCCACTACACTCAAAAAATAATGTTTAAGCTCAACAAAAAAAAAAATGAACGCAGCAGTTTGCATCAATCTTTTTAAGTTATGACAATTTTATAATGAAATTATGTTCTAATTTTGGTAATAAAAAGTCTTCTGAAACTCTCCAGGCTTATCAACACCGGAGAGGAGACATGAAATCCTAAACTCAAGATGAAGAAAAATCAAGTTATGTTCATTAAATTACCTAAATTTAGTTTTAAGTCGCAAATAGCAGAAATTGGAGTTTACATTACCCTTACCAGCATCGTTATGGCAACCCAGCACATCAAAATAATGTTTAAAACCTAAATACTTTGGAAATTTGTAGATTATTTTGTTCATTTTACAACAATAATGGAAAAAGGTCCCTTGAATTAGTATTTAAAGTGTGTCTAGTCCTCTTCCATCAGGTTGTTCCTGTTTTCTTCCTCAGTCTTTTCTTAATAAAAAACATTTAGGTGTGAAGTGTTGTTGATCTGAAGCATCTCCTCGGTGCACTCTCATTTCCTGAGCAAATAAAAATGCTTAAAGCTGAAGAAATTCAAGGCCGAAAACTCAGACCTCACTTAGGAGTTGGTTGTGCTTTTATTTGCACAGTAAACACAACTTCCTGTAATTAAATATCTGAAAAACCGGAGCACTGGAGGTCAATATCTGTTTTTCAGCAATAAAACAATAAAAACCCTGAATTTAATGACAGCAATACATTTATCTTGTCACGGGGGGCGAGGAGTCAGAGAACCCAGGCGCAGACAAAGATAGTGGCCAACAGGAGGTTCAAGGAAAAAGGTTTTTATTTAAACAAAACAGGAACTAAATCAGTCACAGTACTCACCAACACAAAGATTACAAAAACGGAAGTCTGCAAAACAAACTAAGCTAAGAGGGATACTCACAAAAATTGGGGAACTGAACGGAAGGGGAAAACAGAGTCCAAGAGCTGAGTCCAAAAGCAGAGTCCAAAAGCAGAGTCCAGGTGGGAACAGAGTCCATGAAAGCATGTGGGTTACAGAAACTCAGAGGGCAACAGAATCTCGAAGGGAATGTGAATCTATGATCCGGCAGGGAGTGAATGAACGGGCAGAGCTTAAATAGGTGCAGGTGAGGTGGAGAACAGGTGAATGGTGTGACCTGATTGCTGCAGCTGAAACTCATTGTAGCAATCAGCAAACAGAGTGCAGGCAGGTGAAGCAGGTGAAGCAGGAGGGTGAGAGACAGGGAGAGAGAGAGACACATGAGGGAGAGAGACATGGAGAGAGAGAGACACATGAGGGAGAGAGACAGGAAGAGAGAGAGACACATGAGGGAGAGAGACAGGGAGAGAGAGACACATGAGGGAGAGAGACAGGGAGAGAGAGAGAGACATGAGGGAGAGGTGACAGACAGAGGGAGCCACAGAGAGAGAGACAGGTCAAAACAAACAGATGAGGAACAATGGGAGAAAAGAGAAAAGGAGGAAGAAGGGTAGAGGCTGGAGCAGGATCCTAACATATCTGGTTTCATATCAATAGAGAGCAGAGAAAAAAAATACAGTAAATCATTTTGTAAAAGTTTGATTCACGGGAAACCCTCAGGTGAAGCAGAGACGATCAGATATCTCAAAGTTTATCACGGCTGTGGACAAGAAAAGAGACGTTTCTGATGACATTAACTGAATAAACTGCAGAGAAGAAGCTCAGCACTTTGGACACAGTGCACCCAGTTATTCCACAAAAGCTGCTGCTGAACAAACCAAAGAGCCCAGAGATTATTCACAGAACGCCCCAGAACAAACCAACCATGGAGGGTCCCATCTCATGTTGACTTTACTTAGTTCATGGGTTCAGCAGAACAGAGATCAAATATTAAAAACAAAACTAGCATCAGCGTGACTGGATTACATCATCTACACTGTATAAAAAAAAAAAAAAAAAAAATATATATATATATATATATAAAAACATAATTTTTTTATATATATATATATATATATATATATACACATATATATATATATACATATACATATATATAAATATATATACATATTTATATATATATATATACATATATATAAATTAGTATTTTCTGTAATTTAACAAAACGGGAAAATTCTGTAAAATAAGTCTAGAAAATTATATACATACTTTTTCTTCTAAATAACAGCAAGTGTATGTAAAACTGTATTTTTTCAGATTTAAAAACTGTTAAAAAAGTATAATTTTACATTTAAAAAAGATTTTTTAAAAATGTGAACATTATTTACGACTGGCCATTTTTCTATGCTTAACATGCACATAAATACTTGTGATTTTAAAACCTAATATAGTTATGTGACAAAAACTTCATAAAGGTAAATTGTTTAAAAAGTCTTTAGTTTAAGACTGATTAAAGAAACAAATATTAATTCATTTTTTACAGCGTACCGACACAGAGGAAGGAATCATGTGTTCCTCTTTACGAGGCGATTCAGTCATCGAGTGTTTTCTCTCAGCGGCTTCCTCAATAATAGATGGACACCGTGTCTGACTGCTTTCTATTCTCCTGTGTGAGTTTTATAAACTGCCAAATACAGCATAAACAAGACGCATCAATATTGAAATAACACGTCCTAATACAGCTGTAGCTCAGTGGATATTACTGGCCGACACATGTGCAGCATCTTCTTATCTCCTCCGTCTCTTTCTTCTTCCATCTCTCCCACTCAGAGTCACATCAAAGAGAAGCATCTGCTGACACAATGAGAAGGCTGGAAATGAATCAGTCCTCCACATGCACAAACTAAAGTCTTACTCATAGCCGGCTGCAGTCAGCGTTTTCAGAGCCCCCACACCCTCTCACCCTCCATGGGTGGGTTCCACAGAAACTCGTGTTGGTGGGAGATGATGTCTCTGTTTTTGCACGTGTGTCACTCCAGCCGCTACATTTTTACAGCAGCGATCAGAGACCAGAAAGCAGGAAAAACGAGGACTGAGGGGAGAAGAAGGGAACGTAGAGAATGATGGGTGGAAGGAGGAGATCAAGGTGAGACTGCAGATGTCTTTTCTTCAATCTGTGGGCTTGTTAGTGCAACAGCTTGGTGTAGTAGACAAAGTG
Organism: Amphiprion ocellaris; assembly: GCF_022539595.1. Lineage (NCBI taxonomy): Eukaryota > Metazoa > Chordata > Actinopteri > Pomacentridae > Amphiprion > Amphiprion ocellaris. The sequence continues at coordinate 32,008,722 of NC_072784.1, forward strand.
TCAAAAATTGCAGTTCCTCAAATGTCCACTTGAGGCTCCAAGAGTGAGTAACACTAATGAACACTCCAGCCCAGTAGGTGGCGCTAATGAACCTAAAGTCTGTTTTCCAGTCATGAAGAAGATCCACAGGATGCACTGAGTGACGTCAGAAAGTTTGGTGAAGGAAGACGAGATGCACTGAGCTTGATGGGAGGAAAGTTTTCTTTTAAAACCTTCCTGATGGCAGCTTTGATAAAAGCCTGGTTGTGTGCAAATTATTCATTAAGTAAAGAGTTTTCTGATCACCACAATTTAAAACATTTTGCTGTTAGCATGGACAAGCTACGTGTCCACAGGGACATTTTTTCCCACATGGAAACGTCTCGCATCTGAATATCGCCTTATTGGTGGGTGGGTCACTAGTGCGTCACATGACAGCCTTCAGTCCGGTAGAAACATTGGACCAACATGGCATCACAAACGTTCTCTTTTATTACGAAAACTGTTCAGCAAAAAGTATTTCTGAAAACATTTGAGGCGAGAAATAAGTTGCTGAATCTGTCCTGGTTTTAGTTCAATGACGGCTGGTTTAGACGTTTAACCAAAGTTTAATGAAAGTTTTGTGATGCGTCGGACCTCCGCTCCCCACGCCTCATTATCGTCGGGGCGATGCACCATACATTAGCTATGAATAACAGTGTCACCATCCCATAATAGACCACTTTTCAAGAGATTGAAAGTGCTTGAGTTTACAAAAAGTCTTAAAATGTTGAATATAATCACTATGTCACTTTGAGTTTGCTGTAATCTGTGAATGTAGCAGACAGATGAAAAATGCAGATAAATAGAAATGAAACAAACATTTTATTGTTTACGTTCACATATATGTCTTTTCATCCATTCAGTCTCAGCTAACATTTATTTGAGTTGAAAACTTTGCTAATTGTGTCAAATATTGATATTTAATAAAAAATGCGATTAATTGTGATTAATTAATTACAACCTCTCTAATTAATTATTTAATTGCATCCCATCACTAGTTAGAACTAATGAGCTTTACCTCCGTCTCACACCGCAGAGTTTAATTCTTGCATTTTTTTTATTACATACTGTGCTCTGTGCATGAACATGGAGGAACTCTAATGTCCTCTGCTCCAATGAATTCACCCAAAGTTAAAGTTTCCTCCATGAGATGAGCAGCAGGCCTTAGTAGTAATTCTGTCTCCACCATGGTGTCACTAATCTGATGAATAAAGCTGTTTTCAACCTCTCATGTCTCTCATTGTTACTGTTAGCATTTACTGCACTCAACTTTCTCATTTCACATGATCCTTCCTTCAGCATGCGACAGTCTTGACCTCTCATCTGCATCTCAGCATGCTAACGCGTCTTAATTAGCTCGCTGATGGGGGATACAGAAGCTTGTGATTTGACTGTGTAATTTTTTCAGAGCAGCGAATGATGCCTAATTACGCCTGAAACGCTTCCTAGCTCTTTGCTGCATACAAATTCATGACAATCAACAGGCAAATAATGCAGAATGAAATCAGAAATAAAGAACAGGATCAGTCAGCTGAGTTCATCTGGACTCTTCCCATTTCTGATCTGATTATGCAAACATCCACTTATCAGGCTGATTGTTGGAGCAAGAAGCCGGTTCACATATGAATCATTACATCTGAAACATTCAGTTTAAGTTCCTTCTTATCGCATCGCTGTGGACGTTTCAGTTCACAGACTGTTTTTAATTTTAGTTTTTTAAAAGTCACATGTTTAAATGAGCTCATAAAACACAACCGTTCAAAGTCTGGGCACGTCCAGACAATGAAAACTCCCACTTTTATTCATGTGCTAACAAAATGGAGCAAGGGTTTTAAATAATGTTTTACCTTACAGATAATATCTACTAAAATCCTTGAAAAGTAATGTTAATGTTTACTGAAAAAAATTCTCCACATGAAAAATCTGTATTTTAGTAAACTAGAGGTGATAACTAGTAGGAAAAAAAGAAAAAAAGGTGTTAATTTTACTTTTATTGTAATTTAAAAATTCCTCAAATTTTTACTGTTGTGAAGTCAGGAAAAAATATTTAGATTCAAGACATTTAGATATATCAAACATTTGCTCATATTTGTATATTTTGAAATAAGAATTCTGCATATGAAGGACTGAAATATTTGAAATCACCTTTTACCTGCTTGCAGATTTTCCATTTTGTTAAATTACAGATAATATCTACTAAAATCCTGGAAAAACAATATGAATGTTAACTGTAAAAAAAAATAAAAAAAATAAAAAAAATGGGCAAAACTGTAAAAGCAAAAAATTCTCCACATGAAAAATCTCAGTTTTAACTGTATTTTTGTAAATTAGAGGAGATAACTAGTAAAAAAAAAGTAGAAGAAAAAGTAATTATTTGAGACATTTAGATATATTAGATATGTGCTTATACTTGCATATGTTTGAAATAACAATTCTGTATTAAATTAAAGCTAATATCTACTAAACTCCTAGAAAAACAAAAAAACAGGATTAATTTACAGTTTGTAAAAAAAAACGGCAAAACTGAAAAAAAATCCTCACATGTAAAATCTGCATTTTTGTAAATTAGAGGTGATAACTAGGGAAAAAAGTCAATAAATGCATTTTAAAAATGAGAAATGGTGTTGATTATGCTTTTAATATAATTCTTAATTAAATAATTAATATAATTCCATGAAAACTCCCACTCAGTAGTGTCTTGAGACAATCTGACCTGTAATTGGCACTATATAAATAAAACTGAATTGAATTGAATCAGCAGTTATTTCACCTTCTATTTTGCATTTTAGCAGCTCTAGAAGCCTCTAAAAACATCATTTCTTTGTATTTTTTGCATTCACAGTTATGATAAGGCGCTATAAAGCAAATACAACTAACAGATTTAGGAGCATCTATTAGCAGAGCATGAACATATCTGTTGCAGCGCCATGTTTCTGCTGCAGGCCTGAACAGAAGAATCAAACATTGACTCTGACAGGAGGATTTTTTACATTCTTAGCTGCCATCGTGGGTTAAGATGAGGTGAGGGGTATTTATTTAGTTGTAATCTGCAACTAAATCCTGCACACTGGACCTTTAAATGACTTAATCCCCAAACTTTCACTCTGCTTTTTATTCAAAAAACACTAAAAGCTTGGAAGCACTTTATTCACTTACAGTATAAATGGACTTTCTGTGCTTCTACAGGAGACTGAAAAGAGAAGAAACTGCAGTTTTACTGTCTTTCTACATCTACTGATGCGTTTATTTGGGCCGGTGAGTGTTGAGGGTTAAAAGCTGCTAACAGAGACTCAGGTTCAGGAGTCGGAGCAGGTGTGAGAGGAAAGAACCGAGGTGATTTCAGAGTCAGAAGAGGCAGGTGGGATGGGTGAGCTGAAGGGTGAAAAGGTGCTCAGATCTGGTAAACGTGTCACTAATGCTTAGATAATGACGCCAGAGGCCGAATCAGGCTCGACTTTCTGTCTCGTTCCTGCAGGATTCATAAATGCAGCGTGAACGTGAGACTCTTTAATGCTGAGGAGAGTTTTAATAAGACCAGAGAGACCTACACATCACTGCGATCCAGCAGCAGAGGAAGTTATTCCAGTTCATTGTAAAGCTCCAGTAAAGGCCTGCTAACTGACAGCGCTCCACCGCTGCCAGAGAGGAGGATTGGAGATGAGGAGAGACTGAAGCTGAGCTTCTAACAAACCCTGTCTCTGCCCGTCGCCCACCCATCTGTCCTCCTGTCTTTCCTTCCAGGCCCATGTGTCCTCAGCACTGCCAGGCAGAATGTGCCACCGACGCTCCGAACTGCAGAGCTCCGGGCGGGAGAGGAGGAGAGCCAGAGTGACAGGGAGGAGAGAGGAAGGACAAGGAGCGACTGAAGATTCTTTTTTTTTAAAGCTGCTGTCTTCACCTCGTTTTTGAATTCTTGCTGCTGTGTGAATGTGTGTTCTTCTTTAAGGTGGTTTGTTGAATCACGAGAGTCGTTAACGGAATCTGTGTGCGTTAATGAGGATCATCTACAGCAGGGATGTCCAACATGAGGCCCGTGGGCCAAAAGCGGTCCTCCAGAGGGTCCAATCCGGCCCTCAAAGTGGAAAAATTCCAGAGAAGACATTAACTGCAGATTGTAAATTAGTAAAACTATAAATTTAAAATAATTTCTAGACCATGACAAGTTGTTTTGATCATAAAGTACTAGATTGTTTATTGTTCTTTTGTCGTTTTGTGTCTCACTTTTGTAATAATTTGTCTCATGTTTTTGTTGTTTGGTTTCTCGTTTTGTGTTTCCTTTTTTTATTGCTTGTGTTTTTATTTTTGTCATTTTGTGTTTTGCTTTATTTGTTGTTTTGTGTATCGTTTGTGTCATTTTGAGTTTTTTTTTTCATTTTGTCTCGGTTGTGTCGTTTGTCTAATTTTTTGTCATTTTGTGTCTCGTTTTTGTCATTGTTTTTGTTGTTTTTTTGTAATTTTTTTTGTCTGACTTTTGTCGTTTTGATCATAAAGTAAATCCTCTATGGTTCAGTTCCAGATGACTAAATGTTGTGTTCCTTTGTAGACACTGTGATCTGGAAGTTGTAATGTGGAAATGATAAACTGAGGCTGAATGTTGTTGAAACTGAATTTATTTTTCTGAAGAATTTCAGGTTTTTTATGATGTTTTGTAATAAGATAATTCCTTACATGTGAACATTTTTGCACTACTGCAAAGGAAAGATTTGGAGTTGTGGTTATTTATAGGTTATTATGCTGTGATTTTACTGGTTGAGATGAAACTGGGCTGAATGTAGAACCTGAACTAAGATCAGTTTGACTCCTCTGGTCTATTTGAATGTTCAGAATGTGCTTCCATACGTCTCCATTGTGGCCGTTCAGACTTGCACAAAACAATTAAGTTTAGCACGATAATATTTCTCTATTTCATACGAGTTGTATGATGCAATCAAATTAATAAAAATGTGTTCCATATTCCCTCTCATTAGCAACAAGTTTATATCATACCTCTGTTTCATAATTAGTGAACCGCTATCTAAAATGACTCACCAGTGTAGCATACCGTTAAAAAACACACCTGGGAGAACACCTAAACACTAAATCAGCTTCAGCTCTGATACAGATCTAACTGCAGGGATTCATGCTGAGTACAAAGACAAAGAAGAAACTATTTGTTTGCACTAAAAAGACGGCACTTTAAAATAAAGAGTTTCAAGACGCTCGGTTGACAGAGTCATAAACAGGTTTGCAGCGGTGCAGCAGGAGTGGAGGAAAAAGTTCTCTCAGGAGAATTTGAAAATAATAGCTGAGAAAAACACCCATTGTTCCTGGCAGAAACTTCCAGACTGACCTGATGAAGTGTCTACACGGCTGGACGAAGAACAGCCATAAGAAACACAGATTTAATGCCCAGAAACCTCACAGAGCTCCAATGTTGAGCAAAAAGCACAGAAAAATCAACTGAATATGCAATAAAAAAGCCTGTAAAGTGATGAGAGCAAACTGGATGGACATCTTGGCTTCTCTGACAAACCCTTTTCTGATATGATTGTGATTTTGACGCTCTACCTGGTTATTTTTAAAATGATTCCAATCATACGTTCAAATCAACTGAAGCGTGTTTCAGTCATTCCTAAAGAGTCCTTGAGGAAACGTCTCAGGACTCCAAATCTTATTAAAAACCCTTGATGGGATTTAGAGAAAACAGCACACAAACCAAAACACATTAGTAGCTGGAAGCTACAATAATAACAATAATAATAGTAATAGTAATAGTATAGCTAAGTATTATTGATTTTAAACCAACTACTTTAAATTTAAATGTAAGACCCTATAGCATGGATGATTGTGGAGATTAAACTGATTTTTTTACTCCAGCCAAAGTCAGTTTGAGTGCAAAATATGCTTTCTCTTTTCACTAAAGTCTGAATCGATGCTGCAGGGAGCATCATCAGAAAGCATCTTTGGCTAACTGAGCATTTTTAATGAGTAAAGATACATGAGCTGTTGTCAATGATCAATGCTGATAATATCACTCAAGTAGAAGTAAAAAGTAGTCATCCAAAAAACTGCTCAAGTAAGAGTAAAAAAGTACTTGATGAAAAGACAACTCAAGTACTGAGTAACTGTTTGATTGTAATGTCTGATTTATTTTTTAGAAATGATGTGATCAGACAAAAATGTAAAATAATGTGCAAATTCTGGTATTTCCAAATAATAAAATAAAAAATAGCAAAAATAAATAACATCTTTACAAAATGACAAGTTAAGGCACAAGAAACACAAATTTCCAAATCTCAGTTTTTCACAACATAAAGCTTTTGAAACAAATAAATGTAGTAAGGGAACGTTTTTATGCTTGAACAGTGCAAACTACTTCCAGTGACTAAATATCCAGCATGCTCATACACTGTCTGTTTATGCTGTTACCCCCCCCCAACAGCTGTATCACATGGACCTACCAACCCTGACGTCACGCTTCACTTCGCCCATGTTGGTAAACAGAAGACACAAGACATCTCAAGTAAATGTAATGGAGTAAATGTAACTCGTTACTGCCCACCTCTGACCACTAATATCAGTTTCATCTCTGTAAACTCCAAAAGCTGCCTTACATCAGGAACTATAGAGAATTATGATCTGAAAATTACCTGAAATTTCAACACAACCAGCGAAACTTTTCCTGCTCCGCCTGGTTCAGATGAAACCAACAGACCTGAACCATCATCAGCTGCCAGTATGAGGCTACAGAGGTAAAAGGGCCACACCAGCAGGGGGCGCTGGAGCTCAGGTGGGTCGGCTATGATGTCACTCTGGTGGGCAGAGACAGGGGCACTGAACCAGGAAGTTGTACAACAGGTAAAAGCAGCTCAGAAAAGTTGTATTTTAGGGAGTTGATGGAGTTCAGAGGAGGAACTGATGACGAGAAGAGGACGGATGCGACGCTCGGAAGTTGGATTGAACCGCTGGAGAGCTTTTACTGAACTTTAGCATCGACCAGAAGAGGATGGAAGGGATTTTTACATGAGATTCAAAAAACAAATCCCCAAATACTGAGTTTTCTAACTTGCATGAGAGATTTCTGGAGATGTGGAGGAGCAGGAATGAATGAATGAACCTCAGATATAAAGTGGGAGGGATGGACTGAAGCAGGGAATGATGGGACAGAAAAGACGTCAGCTGAGAGTCCACACAATCATCCATTAAAAAACTTAGAAAAACACAGTAAGAAAAGTGTAAAAGTAAAATAGAAACATCTAGTAAAAGAAATAGTATGTGCAGGTGTGTCTATAAAAACAGTGGGATGGCTTTGTCTTTTAAATATAACTTATTTGGTGTAATAGGAATTATAAAAACAGGAACTGATGTTGCTGAACATATATGAAAAGTAACGACTTGAAATAGTGTAAAAATGACACACAAAGTGCAGCTGTGTGCGGTTAAACGTGTAGTTTCAGTAAATATCTGGAAAATGAACCAAATCTCAGCGCAAAAATAAAAGCTGCTGGGGTTCAGCAAGTGAAGTAAAAACTGTATTTGCATCAGTGGAATATGTTTCAGGTTAACTGGGGTGAATAATTCCAGCCGTGCACACACACATGCGCTCTCCAGTAATCCCTCTGGAACAAACGAGCTGCTTTACCACCAAAGATATCCATTAGTTTGTCTCAGTGCAGCACTTGAGCATGTTTTTGTGTTTTTATTGCTGCTGCCATGCTTCTGTTTAGTAAATTGATCCTTCCAGCGCTCCAAACCACATTAGAAGGTAAACCAATCTCAATAATACGCTGCCACCGCATGCAGGAATGAGCCGTAACTGTTCACGCCATGAGTCACGTCTGTGAGAATAAATCAGAGGTTTTCCAGCCTGATAGCAGCCACAGTGAAAGGATGTGTTTGGACCACAAGAACTGAGGTTCTGGACCGAGTGCTGGTGTTGGTAGACTCTCAGAACATTGTGGATTAGAGGCAGAAATGGACAATGGTGGTGAATAATGTGAAGATAACCGTCAGGATTATTATTAGTAGTATCTGATCTGAGTTGGACCAATATAGTAAAAACAAAGAACAACAGCTGCACTACTTTTATCTCTCAACCAGGCATTAAATATGTGGAATTCTGATTTAATCAATGCCTCAATGGAGAATTTCCACCTTAAAACTGTAGCATACCAAAAACACTAATTCAGATTTCCAGAGTTTTTCAGACACAACAATAGGAGACATTACTATCTACTACTAATCTAAACAGCCAATCCTGTCAGGTTACAGGATGGAGCTTTTTCTCTATCATTATTCATCATAGAGTGGAATAAAGCAGCATTCCTTTATTGTCATTGTGCAGTCAGCGAGTGTATTTACACATCAGACATCTCTGTAGAAGCACCGTAAGAAATGTGCAACATAAAATATACACTACATGAATTAAAGATGCTCTATATGAGTTAAAGTTGATATTCTTAGTTAACCCTTGTGTCAAACTGACCCATTTTAAAGTTTGAAAATGTGGGAAAAAAATAGATTTTCACAGTGAAACTTCTGAGGTCCATATTTTCAACATTTTTGAGAAATTTTTGAACATTTTTTGGTGGAAAAAAGAAATATTAAAAATAAATGTTTCTTAAGAATATTCACAAAAAAATCTACCAAAATCCAGCGAATTTCGTCAGCATTAGAACACAGGAATGATGCTGGGAATCTTAACTGTAATGAGCTTTTAAATTTCTAATAATGTCACATTTTACTGTGTTCCTGTCCGACACTGAAAATTAAACAGAAAAATAACATTTTAGTTTTGTCGCTGATCTGTATTTTACATAAAAATGTTTGAGAGTTTCATATCATATAGGCCTTAAAGGTCAAATGCACCAAGAAAACCAACTCCCAGCTGAGAAAAGAGAAGTCTGACTATAAGAACTCATTCTTTGTGAACATATATAACACACATATGGATTCTGAAGCAGAGAAATGCTGTTTTCCTTCTGACAGCTGTTTCCAGACTGATCTGCTGTTTGTTGTTCCATTTATTTCCTGGTGATAACGGAGCTCCATGCATTATAAAGGGATACTTTACAGTAAGAGATTACTGATATAAATGCAGAAAACATCACTTTAATCTCAGTCTCTCTAAATAAAAGGTTAATGTAGATCAGAGGCGTAATCTACATTTGTCACAGCTGAATCAATTACGCAACAAAGGGAGCTGTTTTTGTTCCCCGGTTACTTAAAATAACCCCGCATCTGTTTATTTCTGAGTCGTTTATGCAAAATGGGTAACGTCTTTGTGCTTGAAAAGATCAAGATGATATTTCTATAGGTAGAGAAGTAGTTTCTCCTGCAGGAACATGATTGGAGGTGGGTGGGTGGAGCTGGCGTGGGCTGTTTGCTGATAGGTGGCTGCTCGGGTCAGGTGGGCGGGAAACAAACAATACATGATGTGATGTAAGACTAAAGAGCGGCTCTCAGAGATCTGCACCGCCTCGAACGTTCCCTCAGGCCAGTCTGGACAAACACTGGAGCCCAATCTGGAATTGTTCAGGCAACAGATATGTGCTCATCGTCATTATGAACTCATGCATGCAGCGGATTATTTATGGGGAAAAAAACAAGAACACTCAGACCTGATAAAAATCACAGAAGACGGTGAAATGAACCCTCATCTTACTAACATATCTAACAGAAAGGACCACAGGCTGAGGTCACTGGGGGGACAAAACTCACAGAATGTTCACTTCATTCTTCTGAAAACACACAATTATGAAAAAGATGCCATCTTTTAAAAAAACTATTATTTTTAGGAACGTTACACCTGAACCCAAAACCTGCTGACAGTTTAAAAGGCGTGTCTTTGAAACAAATCACCTAAATTACACCGTTTTTTAGAGTCAGAAACTTTAAAACACAAAGAATCTTCATTTTCCTATGGTCCTTGAACTAATCTTGTCTGATATTTACTAGTTCTGTTGGGAAAATTGACCAAATCTAAGCTCTTTTTTCTGCATGTCCCATTTAAAATTCAACAAAATTAATTTATTACTGTAACCAGATTTCATAAAAAAGTAAAAGAAATCTGCCTTCTTCTGCACATCAGTGACTCAGCTGTGGCTAAGATTCACGTGACAAAAGTTTAGAGTTTTTTTTAGTTGAACTGGGTTAAACTGTTCACGCAGAGGAGATGAGTACTGAAAGACATTAAAAAATTAAGTAGTGGAATATCTCTAGTCTGTCGAGTCACTATTTTTCACTTATTAACACCTGTAGGCACTTGGAGAAAGTGTTGATTTCTGTTATGGGGTTAGCAGGGGAACCCAAGTGCAGACTGACAGACAGCTGAATGAAGGCTTATAGATTTATTTAATCAAAAAAACAAAACCAATACGTAAATGGAGAACTGAACTGAGAGAACAGAATTAAACCAAACAACTCAAAGCTCGACAATAAACACGATGAATACCAAAATGGAAGTCAACCAAAACTAAACTGAACTTACAAAACTAAATAAAGGAGGAGTACTCACTAGATGGGGAACTGAATACAGAGGGGAAAACAGGCTGAGCTAATCCAGGGGCAAATGGGGAAGAGGAAGGAACAACAGGCTGGAGACTGAAGCTGAGCTGACGAGAAACCGAGAGAAAAACTGAGTCCATGCGTGAGAAAATCCAGGAGGGGGGAAAACGGAGCCCAAAAGCAAATTCAACAGAATGTCTTGAGTCCGTGACACGATGTGAGTCTTTGAGGGTATGTGGGTCGATGATCCGGCAGGGAGTGAATGAATGAGCAGGGTTTAAATCAGGGCTATTCAATTAAAAATGGACTCGGGCCGGATTTTCAGACTAAGAACATGAGCTGGGCCGGACGTTTTTAGCAAACAGTGAGCAAAGTTAACCATTTAAAATAAACACAAACAGATAAGATAACAAACACACTGGATGTTTATAAACGTATTGCCACATCCAAAAGGACATAAACACAATAGAAGAGCAGTACTTAAACTAAACCTGTGCTGAAATACTGCTTCTTTAGATTTTACATTTCAAACACACAACTTCAACACATTTTGATAGGTAAATATAAGCACAGGTTAAGGTGCATATGAACATAAAAACTATGTGCTGATTAGAAACACCATCTTTTGTTTTGGTCACATCTCAAAGTGCATTAAAAAGTAACTTGCTTAACAGTAACTTTTCAGAACTTGAGACACTTTTCTTCTTTTGAAACAACAAACAAAAAACAAAGTTTGTCCCTGTCCATATTTGGTCTCATCTGAGACAGTCGCATCTTCAGTGCATATAATCAAAAAAATAAACAGTAGGCACAGTGATAGTTACTATCCCTTTGAAACGAAATAAAGCTGACATCAAAGTGCATAATAAAGTGCAACTAAGTGAAATAACTGTCAAAACAAAATGCCTTTCTTAAATATTAAACTTATAATAAGTGAACAGAAAATAGTCACATAAATACATAAAACTACCTTTAGTGTCTGCTACAGCACGCTGCTTTGTTGCACTTACCATGTCTCGAAGACATCTGTGGCGAGAATGTTTGACGTGTCAGACCTGTTTGATAGCAGATGTCACACTCGTCTTAACTTTATCGTCCGTTAAAACTTCATCCACGACAGCCAACATGCAGTCCTTCACAGTTTCTGAGTCTGTGAACGGCCTCTTTTTCGTGGCCCTTTCCTGAGCTGTGCAGGTCCGCTTCATTGTAGTACAGCTCCGGTTGTAAGATACAGTCAAACTCTGAATTATAGCCGCTCTCTCATGACATCCCTCGTGAAAGTTTGTCCGAAACGCGGCATGTTTTTCCAACGTGGTGTCTTCGGACATTATAATCTTTCAGCGCTACAAAGCACTCGTTGCAGAGTAAACGCATTGGTTTGGCGTTCGGACTTGGTGGTAAATAAATAAATACTTGTCAGTTCACGCAGGATTAAACCGACGCTTTTCCTCGCCGATTTGTCGTTTCAGGATAGAAAAAGACATGCTGCTATTTTCGCCTGTATAGAACTGCTAATGTTAACTTTTCAAACGGGTCTCCTCAACACAATGCATTGTGGGTTAGTTGCTAGGTTACGGTAAGTGTTGCATTCAATGTTTGCAATAATGTTGGAATTTTTGTAAGAACTTGTGTTACTGAAAGATGTTTTTCTGTTTTTCTCGGACCCAAGTCCCAATCACTCGGCAGTTGCTTTAGGGCCACTCGAGGGTTGCTTTCGGGCCGCATGTGGCCCGCGGGCCGCTAATTGAATAGGGCTGGTTTAAATAGTGGAGGTGAGGTGGAGAACAGGTGAATGGTGTCACCTGATTGCTGCAGCTGAAACTCATTGTAGCAATCAGCAAACAGAGTGCAGGCAGGTGAAGCAGGTGAAGCAGGAGGGAGAGAGACAGGGAGAGAGAGAGACACATGAGGGAGAGAGACAGGGAGAGAGAGAGAGAGAGACATGAGGGAGAGAGACAGGGAGAGAGAGAGAGAGAGAGACATGAGGGAGAGGTGACAGACAGAGGGAGACAGAGAGAGACAGGTCAACACAGAAACAGATCAGGACTCAAGGGAGAAAGGAGGAAAAAGAGGAAAAAGGGAAAGAAGGGCAGGGGCTAGAGCAGGATCCTAACAGATTTCAGATTATCTTTTCTCTATTTTTGTAAAATAAATGACCCAAAGAATGTATTTTTTCTCTCTTTCTCTCTTTTTCTCTCAACTGTGTCCTGCTGCACAGACAGCATTTTGAGTTCCATCTTCTAGTCACAGTTGTGATGTTTCTATAAAGAAGCAGGACTTTTTACTGCAGTGAAAAATGAGCAAATTAAACATCCAGAAACTGCTTGGAGTTCAGTGGGTTAAACTGGAGGACATTTTACATCAAATTCACAATAATCCATGAAGAAAATATTAAAACATGCGGTTGTTGTCTAAATGTTCTTGTCCTGAGACCAAATCTAAAAAACTAGGAGAAAAGAATGTTTGAAAATATTTTAAAAATACCAAATAAGTCTGGAGTTCCCCCTAAAATGACATTTTTCTCTTGTCCCCCTGATGACCAAACTGAATCTCTAATAAAACAGTTCAAATTAATTTTAAATCTCCTTTTTTTTGGTTTTATTTTTTCATTGATGTCTCTTGTAATTGTGGGAACAGTTTTAATCAACATAATATTTTAAATAATAATTATCATGTATGGAACGTGTGTCCCACAACATGTTAGCAGAACCTGTTGATGACGTCTTTTGTGTCTTGTTTTTGTCATTTTGTATTTTGTTTTGTCATTTTCCGTCTTATTTTTGTCATTTTCTGTCTTGTTTTTGTCATTTCCATCATCCAACAGTGTTCCTAAAGAATGGATAGAGCAAAGCTATGTCCTCTCTTCTATTTTCCATCTTTTCATCCCATTGTCAGCCTTGATTGAATGTCTCACTCTACCTCATATTATCAGGATCAGACTAATTCTTTGGACTGTTTTCCATCAGTCAGTTTGTCCTCTTGGTCAGCAGTAACAGCAGCTAAATATCTAGCTTCTACTGCTGAGAAAAAGATCACATTAGCATGGATTAGCAACCCTGTTACTGTGATTAGAGTAGGGTTAGCAAACAACACAGAAAACATGGAATAAAAATGCTACCATTGATGTGGAAGCTGAGCCAATCAATACCTATTATTGATGAATATGGAGCAGAAAACTGTAAAAGAGAAGGTTGATTTTTCAAACACTTTGAATCCCAAATGTCCTGGAATGATGACCTATATACCATCTACAAAAATTCTTTCTTTTACACTGGTCTGTACCTGCCCCTTCCCCACCTGAGAGAGTGTGTTACTTTAAATAAGGCCCCATGGCAAACATGAAGCCAACAACAAACAGTTCCATGTATTAAAACAGCATATAGTAGACTGAATTGGTTGCTTTGGACCAAAACAGAAACAGAAAACTTTAGAATGATAGAATAAAGCATCTGTTAAATACGGCTCCCACTATTACTACAGTCGGAAAAATTAAAGAAGAGAAAAACAAATTCATGCCTCAGAAGTTTGCCTTCGACTCTAACAGTCCCTCGGCTGCAACGCCTTCACATTCAACAACTATCTTTAGTTTATAGGAGCTGTTTACACAAATACTGTAGAGTAAGTAAATAATCACAGACTTTCACAGACAAATAAAGAAAATATGCTAATTTCTGCATACAAACCACGGCATAGTGCCACACACACACACACACACACACACACACACACACACACACACACACAGACTTGTCTAAGCTGCTGGATTAAGTGCTGAGCATTTGTGAAATTATTTGAAACCCGTGGGGTGGAAGATGGAGTGTGTGTGCGTATGTATGTTTGTGTGTGTGTGTGTGTGTGTGTGTGTGTGTGTGTGTGTGTGTGTGTGTGTGTGTGTGTGTGTGTGTGTGTGTGTGTGTGTGTGTGTGTGTGGCATTGTGTTTCTGTGTGCGTTTGGCTTCAGTTTGTGTACGTTTTGCAGCTCATGTCTGGTTGTGTTCTGGGCCTGCAGAGTGTCTGTGTGATTCAGCTACACACCAGCAGGAGAAACAAAGCAGTAAGAGAAGAAGTGTAACTAACTGAGGAGGTGCTGCAATCAATATTGTTACTGAGCGAGGGGAGAAGGAGAATCTGTTCGACTTTCGATGACGGTGAGCCGACAGTTTACTTCTGCAGCTCTGTCTCTGTGGTTTGTGACTGTGAGCCTGAAGACCTGACTGAGCATCTGAAAGTATCAGAAAATACACTTCTCTCTTTCCTCTTTCAGATATGAATGAAGGCGAACACACGGTGGAGGTTTTATCATATTAAGAAATCAGCAGGGAAGCCCAGAGCTGTAGGAGTCTGCAGGCTGCAGGTCAGATCTAATCTCTAATCTGGATTAATCTAAAATGATTCTGCCCACAGTCACACACAGGTGAGCCACACAGTAGCTTCTGTTGTGTTTTAGGAAACAGAAGAAGTTAATATAGATTTTAGGTTAAAAATATATATATATTCCTTCATCTGTTGCTGAGATGTTTGTTCCATTGACTTTTTGTTACGATGGAAAACTGCAGGTTTGTGCAACAAAATGCAGCTCCATTAAGGAGTAACAATAATTCTGAATTTATTCTGCGACATCCACGACAAAAGACAAAATAATTCCGACATAAGTTGGAAGTTCTGATCTTCTTACAAACCGCTCTCGTATCTGACATCTTCATGTATCAACGATTCGGGTGTGTCGTTTTTAAATTTTGGTTTAAAATAGTTGTTTTTTTGGGTGATAAAAAGCAAAATTATGGTTATAGAAGTGCTGCATTTTTTACAGCCTGTGCATCTTTTTGTAGATGAATGTTTTTATTTTGGACACATGAGAGGAAAAAAAGCCATAAAATCAAATCAAAATATTCAAAACAACAACAAAACAAAGCAAAAAATATTAACCCATCGTGAGCTTATTTCCTCCAACCCATCAGTCACTCAGTACTTCACTCCCACAGTTATTTCTGTACATATTTACAAACAAAATAGAAAAAAAAAAAGTAAACAAATATTAAATCATCAGTGATATACCCGTGTCAAAGCCCCTCCTCTCTGTACTTCATGAAAACCATATTCTTGTTCTGCTTTTTAAACTGACTCCAGCTTGGATGTTGCTTAAACTCCATCTCCAATCTGCTCCATATAAACATCCATCCATCCATCCATCCATCCATCATCCATCCATCCATTATTTATACACTGCTAATCCTCATCAGGGTCATGGGGGGCTGGAATCTATCCCAGCTGACTAAAGGTCAGCATCCCATTCATTGTCTATGTGAAATGCACCATGCTGCATGCTGGTCCGGTTGCGGTGCGTTTCCAGCTGTGATCAGGTGTGTCTCCTCGCAGCTCATTTGCATAAAGTAGAACAATTTCTACTTTATGCAAATTCAACCCAGAGTGCGGAGGTCGGACGCATCATGAAACTTTCATCAAACGTCTAAACGAGTCGTTGAACTGAAACCAGGACAGATTCAGCAGATTATTTCTCCCCTCAAAACCTTTCAGAAATACTTTTCACTGAAGTGTTTTCATAATAAAAGAGACAGTTTGAAGAGCTGTCATGTGACCAGCTAGTGACCGCCCACCAAGCAGCGATATTCAGATGTGGTGCGTTTACATGCAGGAAAGACGGATCTATTGGACATGTAGCTTTAGGATGAAGGTTCACCTGGACAGGTAACAGTCTATCACAGGGCTACACATAGAGACAAACAATCACACCTACAGACAGTTTAGAATCACCAATTAACCTCAGCATGTTGTTGGACTGTGGGAGGAAGCTGGAGAACCTGGAGAACCCAGCAGGAGAACATGGAGACTCCATGCAGAAAGATCCCAGGAAGGTCAGGACACAAACCAGGGATCTCCTAACTGCAAGGCGACAGCGCTAACCACTGATCCACTGTGCAGCCCCCATATGAACATGAAGGAAGAAAAAACATCTATAAAATGCAGGATTCCAGATATATTTTTTGGCCAAGACATTGCAATTTTCCCGTTCTGCGATGCAAATTAAAGTGCAAACAGATGCTTCAACGCAACACACCACCACATACTCGCATAACTCAACTCTGCTGAGGCACAGACACACACACACACACACACACACACTCACACACACAATTACACACACACACACACACACACACACACACACACACACACACACACACACACACTCACGCACTCTCTCTCACACACACACACACACACACACACACAAACAACACACACACACACACACACACACAAACAACACACACAAAGGGACTGGAGATACTGTCTCTCTGTGAAGCTGCAGATGCAGAATGGGTGACAGAGCTAAAATATTTATACCCAGATCTTAGCAGTCGCTACTAAGAGAGTGAGAGGGAAAGATGGAGAAGGAGAGGGGGAGAGAGGGGGAGAGAGGGGAGAGAGGGGGGAGAGGTTTAGAGAGGGAGGCAGGCTGGAAGAAAGAGGCCGATGGTGATAACAACAGAGAGAGGGAGAGAGATGAGTGTGCAGCACAGATGCCAAATGAATCTAGGGCAGTTGAGAGAAAAAAAACCAACAAAAACACGGCATTATTCCAAAATCCACTTGTGTGCAAGTATGTGTGCGTAATTGTATATTTGTGTGTGTGGCATACAGGAGAGTGTGTGAAGCAGCCATCTAATGTAAAATTAACACGCCAGAGGTGGAAATCTCAAGTAGAAACACCACAACTTAGATTGTGCGCTCCGTCTTTGTGCTTTTTATCCATCACCGTTCAACAATTAGAGTGCTCTCTGCATCACTCCCACTCCTCGGCCTCTTTCTCTCACTCACATATCCACAGTGAAATATTTTGCTGTTTGTTTCTGTCGTCAAACTCTGAGAGGTTTCTGTGAGCGTGGCTGTGGGTTAATAGGGGCGGGGGGTTGGCACAAAGCGAAGATGATGGCAGATGGTGTCCTTACTTAACACACATACAGTACGCGCACAAACACACACTGACTACACAGAGAAAAACACACACATGTACAGAACATGCGCTGCTTATATTACACATCCACCCACACATGCAGGTTTCTGTAAAAGCTGCTCCGCTCTGCATACGTGTTATTTTATTCAAGTTTTTACTAAAATCTGGCCTTCAGTTTTAATTCAGTCGAATTTTATATTAAATTTGATGCGCTCACTTTTAGTTTTGTGTACTTTAAATTCACCATTCAGGCCTTTCTTATTCTCATAATCACTAATAATACATTTCAAATGGCTGTAATTGCTTATTCAAACTAAAAGAAATGCTGCTCACTCCCACACATTTATTTGTCAGTTATGTCTTTCTCTCAAACGGTGATTCGATTAAGACTTATTAGTTAAACGATTTCATATCACAGTGCACTGAAAGTCCGTTCTGTATTTGAGCGTCGTTCACTGCCAGAGCCTGAAAATAGCCTGCTAACAGCTGCATATTGTATGAGTCATTTCCAGCTCCTTCTTCCTCCTTGGGAGATTATTAAACACGTTCAAACACTCGGCTTTGTTGAAGATCAAACTAGTTAAATTAATTTTTCCTTTGTAAATCAAGCACTTGACTGCATTACGTGACCACAGCACAAAGTTCTGAGTAGAATGAGCTTATTTATAGGAGAAGCTAAACATTACTCACTTACTGTGGGTGGATTGGGGTTTTTTTTGGAATTGGTGAATTAATTCTGAGTTGCGCACATTTGGAGCCTTGATCTTCACTTTGATCGACTCACATTTAAAATCTTTATTAATGGAAAGGAGAGCAGAGTTAGAGTTTGGCATTGAGGCTCTGACCTCCTTGCAGAATTTGTTTTGCGGAGATATTGGGGAGTGATGAGTAAATCTCCTCCTGCAGTGAGAGCCTGCAGGTGGATGACGAGGTGGTGGTGGGCATTCAGCAGCGCCGTGGTGCAGAGCACAGGCAGAGTTCTGCAGTTTAAACCGACCGCCATATTGGGAGGCGTGTTGGCGTGTCACGTGTTTGTGTAGCAGTGCAGCTGGAGCTGAACTACCTCACAGACTTTGCACCACTTAAGAGACAAAATGTCAAGAACAAGAAAAGCATTCAGACAGCGCAGTACTCCTCCAAGGCTGCCCATTCCCCCATATGGCATTGTCAGAAATGCCTCTTTTTCTTTTTTTTTAACAAATGCAGCATTTATTTATTAGTTATTGATTATCAGAAATCACACAACATAGAATGTGTCCATTTAATATAGATGAACCCACAAACAGCATGACCTGCACTGAGTACAGGCGTGTGTTCTGCATGTGTACGTTATGTACGGATACCGAATCACGTGACCTAAATATGTAGCGGGCGGCGGGAATTGATGGGATTCAGAAACACCCCCACAATTTAATCAGTTGTTCCTTGTATCATTTCAGACGGATAAGTCCTGATAAGTCCTCAGTGGTGGATTTGTAGTAGGATCACAATCATGTGATCATCAGCAGGCAGCTGACATAGTGTTCACTTGTTCAGTGCTCCCTCATCTATCGGGGGGTTAGGTTCCAGAACCCCCCGCAAAGTAGCGACCTTATATTTATTTTATTACTTATATATATTTTAAAGCTTTATAAACTCTCCCTGTATTTCACAAAAACACAACACTGCAGAGCAACACTATGCAGAGATCCGACGTCGATGTGAAACGGACAGATGAGATGCTGAATGCTGCTACACACAGGAGACGGAGGAGATTGATGCTGTGGTCACTGAGCCAATCAGAGCCCAGCACTGTACACTACACATTTTATGTCAATTTAATATTCTTTAAATATTTTTTTAATCATTATTTTTTTATATTGTTTTCAAATTTTTAGGATAGAAAATGCTTATTTTACCACAAAAATAATTGAAATAATAAATATATATAAAAAATATCTATATACCGCGAAATCCTGTGATACCAAATTAGATGTATACAATTTAAAAATCCACGATATAGTGAGACCGCAAAAAGCGAACCGCGATACAGCGAGGGACGACTGTAGTCATGGTGACAGTCATAACGTGCCGCTATCTCACAATGATACAGAAATCTTTAACAAATCTCCACATTTGTCCAAAATTATTAGAAATTTGTTCAGAGCTTGTTCAAAAAATCCTCTTTTCCTATTCACAGTATGTCCAAAATGAGTTAAACATCTAAGATGGCTTAGAAGGGTTCCAAAAATTGCTGAACATTACAATAAAAACACGTTCAAAATAACTCAAATTTGACCTCATAAAATAAGTGTTCTCTAAATGTTGTTAAAATCTGTTAAAAAAAAAGACCCAAAATATGTGCAAAATGACTAGAAATTACTAAATTTTTCCAGAACCTGCTCAAAAAATCCTCCTTAACTGTTTAAACCCTGTCCAAAATGAGTTAATCATCTAGGATGGCTGAGGAGGGTTAAAAAAATGGGTCCAAAATGACTTTAAAATGTCTTGAGGCTATTGACATTTTCTTTAAAAAGTAGGACTTATTCACAGTTACAGTTTTATAAACATTCATGTTCCTCAGTGATGGATTTGTAGCAGGATCACAATCATGTGATCATGTAGTGTTCACTTGTTGTCATGGTTACAGTGACACCGTGTCACTATCTGGCAATGATACAGAAATCTTTAACAAATCCGTGGATCCAGACTATAAGCTGCATCACTGCCAAAATCTGATCACTTGGTCCTTGTGTCATTCCTGACCTTCCCTGAAAATTTCATCCAAATCCGTTAGTCTGTTATTGTGTAATGTTGCTAACAGACAGACAGACATCAAACCAACGCTGATCATCACATAATTCCGCCATGTTCCTTGGCAATGTAAAAAGCAGGATTGTTTGCGAGTGTAGCCCATGCAGCAATGCATGTGCGGTATGTATTTCTTGTGCACATACATATTAGCAAACCTCAGTCAACAATCTGAGATGCTCGGTTTTCCACACACACATCAAAGCGCTCACACACTCGTTGCTTTAGTTTTCCACCACAAGAGAACCGACACCTTCCCTCATGCAGCCTCGCATCGCTTCACCCTCCTGTTTCTACTCGACAGCTATTCCCCGTCAGAAGCATTCTGTCAGTGTCAGGTCACACTGCAGCAGTTTGTCAGTGCAATTACAGTCATAAAACCCTTAGTTGTGACTCCATTAGGAGGAAATGCAGCATAATCAGATGACTGAAAGAAAGGCTTTACTGAACAGAGGAATCCGGATTAGCTAAAGATGGTTAGAAGTCCCCACAGGATCTGCATGTGTGCGTGAAAGTGATGAGAAAAAGAAAAATCCGTGCAACCAGCTGATTCACCTGACGTGAATGAAGCGTTGTTTTTAAGTTTCAGGAAGAACATTTTGGTGCTTAGCCTGACAGATCTGACACATTCTTGGAGCCGAAAGTTACTGTCATTCAGGGGATAAGGTGCTGCTGAGGAGCTGCTTCACCAACTTCTCATTACTCACTCCTCATCCTCGTCCTTTTTTTTTTTAGATATTCCATGAAATACACTACCGTTCAAAAGTTTGGGGTCACTTAGAAATGTCCTTATTTTTGAAAGAAAAGCAGCTTTTTCCAATGAAGATAACATTGAATGATAAATCCGTTGTAGACATTGTTAATGTGGTAAATGACTATTGTAGCTGGAAACAGCTGATTTTTAATGGAATATCTCCATAGGGGTACAGAGGAACATTTCCAGCAACCATCACTCCTGTGTTCTAATGCTACATTGTGTTAGCTAATGGTGTTGAAAGGCTCATTGATGATTAGAAAACCCTTGTGCAGTTATTTTAGCACAGGAAGTTTTCATGGTAAACATGAGATTGCCTGGATAACCCTCAACTTTTGAATGGTGGTGTATGTCTCATATTCTGTAATATTCTTTATTACACGTCCCCTTATTTGTCCTTCCTCCCAGCGTCCGTCTGTCTCAGCTCTGCACTCCTTTCACGTCTCACCCTCCCAAAGAAAGGTTTCCCCATATCAACACATTCACACCCCACAGATATACAGCTAATGAAACTGCATCCAGATTTCTCCAATCTGTCACCGGTGTTTCTGAAGCCTCGTCAGCGAACCACCGTCTCTCCGTCTCTCAGTCTCTCGCCCAGGGGGACCTCCCACAGATTCCTGGCAGTGAAGGAGTGACGGTTGTTGTGAAACATGACTGTCGTATTGATTGCACGGAGCACTGCAACAGCTGGTAGGCTGAAAGAGAGCGCAGTGTGCTATGGCCAAGATTGTGCTGTGGAGGAGTGAGCATGTGTGAATGTCTCCCAAGGGTTATCCCTCTCAGGATCTTTGCATAATCCTTCCTGATGGATCCAGAAATCGATTTGGAGGGCGTGGCCAGGGAAGGCAGGCCAGGAGAGGTGGAGCTCCTGAGCAAAGCTAAAGATCTGAGGTTGCAGATTGTGTGCCAGCCAGCTGACAGTCCTGATTTCCTGGAATAGACTCTGGATTAGAACATGGTGAGCACACAGTGTAGTGCCACCAATTTAAACAGTTCGGGGGGTTGATGCTGAAATTTTCGTGCTTTTTTTCGACAAATGTGTACAGAGGTTTATATTTACACAGTGCCTCAGACTTTAGGAAGCCTCTGCTGTCCTTAGATAGACAATATGTGTGGATGAAAAAAGCCCAGAAAAAGAATAATGCATGAGGTTATTTATAGTCGCGATTACAATGCCAGCTAAAGGCCCAATCAGCATTTTCATTGCCGTAGTAAACTACATATATTTTATCTTAATTAGGTGTGATTCATTCATTTTAAATTATAGGCAGATTGTTTTCTAAATTTAATCTTTTGTAGGTAGAAATTCAGCCGTTCCTGTTTTCTTTCAGATCAAGGATTGAGCATTCAAGGCTGTATTTCTGTCTAGTGGAGTCGCTAATGGCAACAACTCAGCCAAGTGGGTTGTTAATAGTGACACAGAGTAACATGTGATTCAGTCAGTCACTCCTCCAGTCATGTGTTCTACTATTCCACCACAAACACACATTACACATGATCAGCTCCACACTTTTCCAATAAGTACCATATTTACTGCTCCTATTCTCCATGTCTATGAGGAAGTTTACAGTCCTGGTATTCTGCAGTCTCTACAAAACATCCTCTAAACCTCACCTAGCTGTCAGGCATTTACTCTAGCAGCACTTCAATCAGAACCATCCGCTGTCTGACCTGGATACAAGTGAAGGTGAATTAATTAGGTCTGCGGAGCCCTAAGTGTCTTGGTGTGTCCGTGCACTGAGGTCAAGTAAATATAACAGCACTGATGGCTGTCATCATTAACATTTCAACAGCCGTGGAAACTCCCACCCATCTGGCCTCAATGCAGCCCTCCACCGGCGTCTTTATCTCATTTTATGCACAGCGACCTGCACAATATCAGTTTGCATAATTTTCAGACAAGAGCAAGTGAGCAGGAAGAAAATTGCACTTGAGGTTTGTTCCGGCGTAACATCCATCACCTCTTGAGATGGAGCCCAACAGACAGTGCCATGGATTCCCTGAAACCTGGCCAGTGAAGTTCAATAGTATTCTGATGAAGTGAAGATTACAGAGCAACAAGGCAGCGGCTTCGGCTGGTAGGTGGTCATTATTTAGGTCTCCCGGCCTGCCTCCCATACTGATTTCCACTCCTCCTCTTTTTCTGTTTTTCTCGGTACACCACTGATCTGTGATTGCAATTGATCTGAGAATGCTCATCCTTCCTCCGGAGGCAACATCAGGAATGATGGGACGAAGGAATGGCAGCATGTGGAGACAGGAAGTGTGGAAGAATGAAATAATGTGAGGCAAATGTAGTTTGGTTTTATGTATTTGTGCTTATTTGGAGTGGGTGTGGCTACTGATTGATGGTCCAGGTCCAGTTAACAGCACCAGGAAAGGTTCTGCCTCTCGACTCAAGTGAAAGCTAATTTACTACATGCAATAAACAGGAATCCACCTACTTAGCAAACCGATACACCTCTCTGTCATTCTGAGGAGAACCCGATGAAGCACTTATTCACTATTGATCACACACAGGCTAAAATAAACAGGAAACATGACATCTAAATGCTGTTTAATCCTACATTCCTGCCCTATAATCACACATGTGAACCACGGTGGTGCCTCTTTGCATCGTGCACTTCCATTCTGCATGCAGCCAATGTTCCAGGACACTCTTATCTGATCTCAGACCCATTCAAGCTCCACACGTGAAGCTGAAAGATCACCAAAGCCAGCATTTTGTGCTTGGTCAGCACAATCAGACCCATATGTCCCTGGTGCTGGAGCTCCGGCCACTGGCATGTAGGACCCCGATGTGTGCACGGAGCTTCCACTGTGTGTGGATCAGTGGAAGCAACGTGGTGATAAATGATGTTTGTGAGATGCTGTTTTTCTCGTGCCTGGCAGCCCCAAATGTGTGGGCGAAGGAATCTGTGTGGTCCATCGGTCAGGGGTCGGACACTGTTGCTGCTGCTGGTAGGAAATCTCTCTCTTGCTCTCTCCCACACACACACACACGCGCACACACACACACACACACACACACACACACACACACACACACACACACACACACACACGTACACGCACGAGCACAGCAGAACTAAAGGCAGCTTACACCAAAACCCCTGATTGCAGGTGAAGAAGTGGCGCCATGGTGCAGCAGCAGCAGACTAGTCAGCACTGCTGGAAAGCTCAACCGTTTACACTCCAAACACACACACACACACACACACAAACACACACACACACACACACACACACACACACACAGACACACACACACACACACAAGCTGGAACACACACTTGCGCGCATGCATCACCAGTTTATCCCCTGCGTGATTCCTCCCTCGATACTAAATCCCTTCTCTTCACATCTGTCCATGGCGTCCACTCCGGCCGGTCATCCTGTCTCCGCAGGATCCACATATCATAGAAATAAGACTAAAATGAAACACCAGCCTCGGCTTCGTGACACTTTAAACCTACGAGCACAGATTTGAATCACTTCTCTCTGAGAGCTGAAGGAAAACAGCGCGTTGTTGGTGGTGCACAGCAACAACTGTGGAATAACGAGGAAAATGTGCACTAAAAAATCAATCTAATTCTACTCACGTAGTACCACCATGCACGGCTCAGACCGGGATAAATTCATGCTTCCATGGCCGGAAAGAAGCGACCATCTGGGCTTCTGTTGCACCGTGAAGAGTCGCTGCTGCAGGTACCTTCTCGCCGTTGCATAAAAATTTATCACATCAAGGCTCCCCTGCATTAAAATGTCTTTTTTCCCCCATTAGATTTTTAAATCTTAAGATGAAAATGAGTTTTTCTGGTACAGTACCTTGAGTTATTCCTCTTCCAAATTATGCGTCCGTTGGCTGGAGCGAGAGGGAGATTTTTAGTTTTTATTTTTTTCCATACAACGTCGCAGGCTCAGCACCACGGCGGGAGAGGATGACTGAGAGAAAGAGAGAGAGAGAGGATGAGGGAGAGAGAGAGAGAGAGGATGAGGGAGAGAGAGAGAGAGAGGATGAGGGAGAGAGAGAGGATGACTGAGAGAGAGAGAGAGAGAGAGAGGATGAGGGAGAGAGAGAGAGAGAGGATGAGGGAGAGAGAGAGAGGATGAGGGAGAGAGAGAGGATGACTGAGAGAGAGAGAGAGAGAGAGAGAGGATGAGGGAGAGAGAGAGGATGAGGGAGAGAGAGAGAGAGAGAGGATGACTGAGAGAGAGAGAGAGGATGAGGGAGAGAGAGAGGATGAGGGAGAGAGAGAGAGAGGATGACTGAGAGAGAGAGAGAGGATGAGGGAGAGAGAGAGGATGAGGGAGAGAGAGAGAGGATGACTGAGAGAGAGAGAGAGGATGAGGGAGAGAGAGAGAGAGAGGGAGGTAGAGGATGCATAGACCTCTGCATAGAGTATTATAGTTTAACTGCATTGGGCATCTGCCTCCACAGCTGACTTCCTCCTCGCTGGACTGAGTACCTGCAGACACACCACTTACCTTTATGAAGTGCTCTGCTCTTATAAATAGCAAATTATTGTTCCTATACAACTGAATGAATCATTAAGTCAACATCATGCCAAGCACACATCAAGTAGGAAGTTACACATCCGCATGTAAATCCATCATGCCTCATCCAGCGTCTTTATTCTGCTTTTATTATATCTTCTTAGGATTTAAGCGCATAAACAGGTATTTACCATGTGCATCTGCAATGGCAGTAAAGAAATTCTATTTTATTCTATTCTATTCTATTCTATCTCAACAGAGAGATGAACATCAGTGGTATACCACACAGACCCATATAATTCCATATTACGTTCATTTATATGAAGTCCCAGGACTAAGACACACACAAATAAATTGTCTTTATTACACCTTCGTTATGTCTTTATTTTTAGTCTTATGTATTTTTGTGACTCTTGTCCTGCTTCTTTCATGCCTCATCTGTATCTAGCTGCTGTAACTTGTAAATTTCCCCAATGAGGGATCAATAAAGTTTAAAAATGCTCTGTTATCAGAGACATGAACATCAGTGTCATATCAGGCAGGCCTTTATAATTCCATATTGTGCTCTTTTATCTAAAGGCTAAGATTTAAGATAGACAAACATGCTTTTGAAAATCTAACTTGTCACTACATTGTCTTAATTATGATCTTAATTATATCTTTATTTTTAGTCTTATTGTACTTTTGTAATGCTTGTCCTGCTTCTTTCATGCCTCATCTGTATCCAGCTGCTGTAGCGTGTAACGTTTCCCTTTGAGGGATCAATAAAGTTATCTTAACAGAGAGATGGACATCTATTGCATATCCCCTTAATATTATAATTACTTTTTATATTCCTTTCATTTTCTTAAAGGCCTAGAAGGACATGAAACTCAGCAAACATGCTTCTGTAAGTCTGCATTCACACTCCCTATATATAAAGTATGAACTGATGCATAGGAAAAGGAATCAGGGCATTGCTGTATGAACAGTTCTTGACAGATGTTAATTATTCACTAAAAACATCTATGCTAAAAGCAACAACTAGCATGAGCAATGATTTGTGGCATTTTTCTCCATTACAGCGATGCACGATGAAATATTCATCTGCCCCAGGCATACATTGAAATGGGTCAGGTTGATCGTAGCCCATTCTTATCGACAGCTACCTCCTTTCCTTACTTCCTCTTCATTCTTAACTGTATTTCAAGTTTGCCTTTTCTATTTGTATTTGAAGCTGTAGACGGATTGGGAGGTGAATTTCCCTGCAGTTTGTGAATCAAACTGTGGACAGCAGGGAGGATGGTTCTGCCTGTTTCTGATGAAGGGATGTGTTGAAGGTGTGATCATACTCAATTAACAATCTTCCCCTCCTCATTTCTCACTTGCTTTTTCTCTTTTCTTTTTTTCGCCTCCTCACAAAAGCCAGACACATGCAAACACACGTGTACACTTCAGCTCATTAACTCGGTCTCTCTCAATCTCTGTCTTTTTTCACTGTCGGCGGAGGACTATTAGCTCCAGAGGCTGCTCTGGTGCCGAGACTCTTATTAATATTTTCTCATTATCAGTGCCTGCAGTGTGAAGCAATAGCACAGTGGCTTGTCTTGGCATGATGCTTTACAAATCTGTTATCTATCGCTGCTACTGGGAGGAGTCATGTGCTCCCTCACATAATACCCTGCATTGCATAGCACGCAGACTACAGCTGTGGACTGCACCAGGAGCAATTAATAAAGATTTCTCGCATGAAAAGACCTCATTTTCACCATCATCTGGAAGGTACAACACTTTAAAAAGCATTCAAAAGCTCAACCAGGAAAGATCCAGTTCTAAATCCTGTCCAGCCTACATGTCTTCGATTTGCTAATTTCCCCAAACTAAATGAAGTTAGCAGATTGGAAGAGAGAAAAACAAGAACAGAATATTGCAAATATTGGAGCAGGAGAGGAAGAAATCAGGAGACAAGCAAATTTCCTGACTCACCTTCAATTAGTTCTGGCAAAGAAGGTTTTTTCTCATTTTTACCTTTGCAAATTTGATCCCATTAACTGCCTCAAGCTACCTGTGAGCTAAGATAGGGGAAAAAGAGAGCACTGGATTGAAGAAGCTACAGCACAGAACAGGAAATGGTTCATGAATTAGTAGCAATGAAACTGACATGTTTTATGTACAGAAAATCAAGTCATTTGCTTTCAGGATGCTTCATCACGAGGATGTCTCAAGTGTTTCTGAGGCAACCTTGTCTGACTTGCTGGTGATTCTAAACGGCAGATTGGGTCTATAAAATAAATAGGAATCACGTATCTTCTGGAACCTTGTGGAGGATACTGCAGGAGAATGAGGTTCCAGAGACACTGGTACAAGCTATTTGTTCCTTGTACAACTAAAGTGAGAGCCAGGTACAACATCAAACAAGGTTCTGCTGTAATCCACCAAGGTTGCCCCGATCCTGTCTGTTGTTCATGGATGTTAAGGCGCAGCCGGGGTAAAGAGGGGTCCAGTTTTGGGAACGTCAGAGTCGTGTCTCTACTATTTGCAGATGACATGGTTCCGCAGGCTTCATCAGGCTGTGACCTTCAGTGTGAAGTGAAGAGTGAGGTGTGTGGATTGTACCCTCTGGGTTGAGGAGGGTTGCTGCTTCATGTGAAGGAGCCGAAGTCTTGGAATCTTGATAAAATGGACCATGAGATGGACAGATTGACCACATTATAGCATCTGCAATAATGTGGTCAGTGTTCCAGACTAACTTGGTGAAGAAGGAGATAAGATGGAAGGCAAAGCTCCTAATTTTTGAGTCAATCTTCATTCCAGTCCTCACCTTTAGCTCTGAGTAGTGACCAAAAGGATGTGGTTGTGCATTTAAACTGGCTCAGCCTCAGAGAGCTCAGAATAGAGTCACTCTTCTGAGGCATCAAAAGGAGGCGGTTCAGGTTCTGAGCAGGATGCCTCCAATGAGACTTCCTTTGGGGGGGTTTTTGGGTGATGTCCAACTGGGAGAAGACCTCGGGGTCCCCAGAAGGAGCTGGGGGTTTGTCATCTGGCCTGGGAACTCCTTCAGATGTCCCCAGGAGGAAATGGAAAGCACTGATGTGGAGACGGATGTCTGGAATGCCCTGGTTAGCTGCTAACCAGATGGATGGATTGATGGATGGATGGATGGATGGATGGATGGATGGATGGATGGATGGATGGGCTGTACCAAACATGTTTGCTTGGATACTCTTGTGTTGGACGGATGCGGCCATGAAAGCCATCAGAGGTCCAACATGAAGGTGAAGAGATGATTGCTGAGGCTGACTGGATCCATGTCTGCCTGTATTTCTAACTAACCTCACCCAGGTGTCTAGTCAGAAAGAATTCTTTTCTAACTTCCCTGCCAAACAATTATTAACTGCTCTTATATTTTTGATTTGCTGCCAGGAGCTTTAATTTCTTTCTCCTTCTTGTGTGGCTGATGTTTGTGGTGCCAGGGACAAATGGGGTTGTCATGATGCCACTACTTAAAGGCTCCGGGGCTACGACACTAACTGCTAATGGATCTAATCTTAGACTACATTTTTGCTGAATGCTTCTTTTTCTACTCTTTTTTTGATCCTTTTTCTGGGAAACTGCTCTGGCATCTCTTGTCAGCTGCGTCTGAGATGTGCTTCGTCTGCTTCAAGGCTCCTTTTCGTGGGTGTTCCCTTGATCTGTGCAGACCTTTTTCTTTTAGGTGAGTCAAGGTCTGCGTGACTTTGACTCACTTATCAAACGATTATTCAGGACACTCTGCCTTTCAAGTGTTGTCTTTAGAATCTGCTAGTTAGTTTTTTTAGGCATCTTTCTATATTTTTAGAAGGCAGGGCTAAATAGAGAAACCTGCCTTTTCGACAGTGCATCAAAGCATTACAGGGCATTTGCATAGTTTTTGCCTGCAGTATGATAATTAGAAACAGCACAAGTTGTGTGTTTCATGTATAATTGTGGTTGCTGAATGATAAATGGACTTACATACGCTTGATTAGAATCACTTTATTGGCATTCAGGGCTTTTCTGATGTAAATGTAAGAGTATACGGGGTTTTTGTGCTGATGAGGTGACTCGTGCACACAGCAGTGCAGGTTGTCTTAATTTACAATCAGCATTACTGGGCCTGTGATGGAAATTGTAATCCATGTTGTTATGTTGTGCAATACAGGATTCATTGGCCTGCACTTCTTGGCAGCCACGGAAGTCAGTTTTACAGAAAGCATGGCATAGAAATAAGCAATTGGGCCACTACCTCAAGCTATCAGCTGTTTGACGGTCCACTAAACTCTGCTAACACATTTACAGTGGATGTCGTCCTACCTGGATAAGTCACATATGTCTTCTTTCTCAAGCAGAAGAGTCCACTGTGGAGCCCAGAGCCTTTTATATTTCCTGACTGGTCCATGTTTGAGAAGGAAAAGGGTGTTATTTGTGTTTTCTAAAATGCAGCATGGTTTTCCGGGACTGTATATTGTCAAAGTGTATTGGTCTCCAAGGCAAACTGCACAATGTGTAGATATTCATTTCTAAAAGACAGTATGTTTGTGTGCAGTGTTCTCATGCACCAGTGGTTTAGTCCAGCTGAATAAGTCAGTTAGAGGATCTATAAAAGATGCTGAAGCAAGGTGTTTCCCAGTAACACTCATATTACATTCTAGTTTTCCACTTTTTAATAGAAATGATGAAACTTAACCACAGAATTCAAGCAGCAGCTTCAGCAACACAGCTAGTACTAGAACTACGAGTAATACTCATTTAAATTTAGTTATGATTGTAACTGCACTTGTTGTGGATTGTTTTTAGACGGCGATGCATGGTTGCTTTCTTATATCAATATACTAGGGGGTATTCTGGGCATATTTGAATATTGGGGTGGCATCCATGGTACTTGATGCTTCAATGAATCCACACAGAAAACATTTAAAGGCCAACATGGCAGACATATTATCTTCACTAGGCTCGTCTAATTATCCAAAATGTATTTTCAGACATTAAGTGGAACATTTAAAAATCTGATTGTTCATGATGCAGGAGGAGTCACTTCCATGAAATTCTATTTACTACTAAATATCGAAAGTGTTGTTTAACACAATCTACTTTCAGTCGTCACCAAAAAGTGTCTGGAAACTATTTCATGAAATGTTAAACAAACACTTTTTTCATGGTATTTTCTACTTGATCAGATTTTCACTGGAGAAAGTATGAACAAGCTCCCAGTAAATAGCAATTATAAAGTATTTGGACGAGTGTAGTGGTCGCTGTGCCTGCGGCTCTTCAGTGAACTTTTTGTTTTATGTCTTCATTTTAAGCTGCAGGTTTATTGTGTTTTGTAAATAAGCTTTACTTGCTTTGACATTTTGGTGTCTAATCCATGAAAATTCATATATTTTTATGTAACTGTATGACCTGTTTTCCTTTTATTCCAGCATGACTGAATGAAACGCTATTAAGCTTTGACTGCAGTTCCTAATGGGTGTCAGGTCCTTATGTCCCCAGTGTAGTCGACGGAACAGGCCCAGGCTGTATCTGTCAGTGGAATAAAACGTGCTCCAGGAAAAGTTTAAACGTGTCACATCCGCTGTTTCACTTCCACCCCTGGTCACCTTCCTGCCACGCCACCTTTTGTCTGATGCCAACGCGATCTGACAAACTCTGACACATGCCTGACAATATTCAGTTTGGTTTTGCAGGATTGTTTACCAGACGTGGTATCTCAGCTGACTGGCCTCACGAGTCCAGCGCCGCAAGTGTGTTTCCATGGTAACCATGCATAGTATTGAGAAGAGGAGCAAAAAGAGTGAGAGAGGAAGAGACTCTGAAGCTAACCCTGAGCACTGTTATATCTTGTTATTTTTCTCTCCCCTCTGTCCATTTTTTGCCTTCGCTGGCTGCTTAAATCTCACATCAGAACCTCGGTGGCACTGATTGACTGCAGCGGTTGTTAGAGACTTTAAAAACTGTCTTGACCATGCTTGTGCTTGTGCAACACTGTACCCAATCCATTAACATGATTGTCTTTTAGCTCAACAAAGATGCTTGCATTATTGATTTATGTTTAAAAAGTTGCTGGTCTATAGATTTTATAGATTTGCCTGCCAGTGAAGGAACACAGATATTAAAACAAGCCTAAAGCAAATCCAAAGCGAATGAGCTGCAGGGGAAAAACATTATACTGTTGTTTTTAGAATTAGAGCCCAAAAATCTGTAGGAAACATGAGATATTTTGTTAAAAATTAAAGAAAATCTTTAGAAATGCAAAACTGAAGATGCCTCCTGTTAATAAACGTTGAAGCAGTGAACTGAATTTGCAAAACTGAGAACTTTATGAGCTGATATTAGTGCTGTTGTAAATGACTATTCTGTCATCCATGATGCCATTCCACTAACTGAGTCTGAGTTCTCTGAAGATGTTTTCTCTGCTGCAGTATTTTTAGGAACAGAGGGGGAAGCCTAATTGTGTGTCTCAGTCGTGGTCCATGCATGTGAAAATAACCAACAGTTCTAATTAATATTAAAGTGACGAGGGCGGAGTGTGAACGCTGGCTGTGTCATGAGTGGCCTCATGCCTGGACAGAGTTGAGGGCAGCATCACTACATTCAGCTGGGATCCAATCAGCACTCAAGCAGACAGAACGCAGAGTTCCAGCTGATCCTGACAGACAACATGCATCATTAAACAGGAATCAGAAACAGGGATTTGAATGCACTAATGTTCCATTACACAGCGGCATACGTGCATGCAAACTCACAATTACACACACGTTTTTGAATAATAAAAGACGAAACAGATAAAAATTCTGCTTGCGTAAATAGGGCACGCTATCTCACACACACCGGTGGGAATACCAAATCCCTCTGTTGGGGAGTTTATTCAGTCCTCTTGCATCAGAATGCTTGCGCATAAAGCAAATAGAAGAAAAAACCATGATCAGTGTGCTGGCCTGCTGCTGTGTGATTGGTGTAGAACCCAAACTCTGCACATAAGGGGAAGCTCAAGGTGGAAGTAGGAGTTTCACATCTGTTGCTCTGCAGAATAAAGCTTGTTTGCTGTTTTTGGTGATTCTGAAAGTTAACACTTCAAACCAGCAGCAGATCAGGGACCAGGAGGCACATGGATGCTCAGGGCTTTCACACCAGGAGCAGCCTGAGAAACATGAAACCCAAAGCTGTTATAAAACCCAATCAGTTCAAGGTATCATCAGTCATATGCAGCCCTTTGGTAACATCTAGTGGCAAACATGGAAAACTGCACCGACATCGACAGCGTCTCAGTTTGGGATTTGACTTGTATCTTGGCCCTGTCAGGTAACTGATGCAGTTCTTTAGAGGTAAGTTAGAAAACACTGTTAGAGTCATTAATCATGCTGATATGCAGCCTCAACAGTATCGCTGCGTATCGCTGCCAAACATGACAAAATTTTACACCAGCAAGTAAAAAACTGAATTTGGTTAAAAAAAAAAAAAAAAAAAAAAAAAACTAAACTATGACAGATCTCTCAGTATGTGTCTGTGTCACATTACATAATTCCATCTCTGTATCAGTATCATAGACTTGCAGGTAGCTGAATGTGGAGCGTAATCACACTAAGCTGAGTGTTTCTTCCTGTCTTACCTGGAGAGCATCATGTCTCAGCAGCAACTGAAGCAGCAGGACATTAGATTTACTCTGATAATACCATTCAAAAACACTTTAAAAGCCCACAGGAGCTTTATTCTCACATTATTAGCTCTGAATTACACTAGTGTGCACCGTTACTCCTCTATTAAGGAAAAAAAATGATTAAATTACTTTCTACTGCTGGTCACTCAAAAGTGACTTGGAATTAAAGTTCAAGTTATGTGTTTTAACCTTTTATCAACGGGACATTTCATAATCTATAGCTCCAGCTGCTCCAACTGATTGATAAATCCTCATAATCTTCTAAATCGGGGAGGATCAAACGGTGTGATGCATATGTTTCAGCTGCTAGTTGTTTATCATAACTACGACTCTGTCAACTAAATGGCAGTTAGTGGTGCAAATAGAATTGAATAAAATAGCAATAAAAGGTCCAGATACCATACGTTTTAATACAGCAAACTGTGTTTTTATCTGTCCAGCTAAATAAAACAAATGCATAACGTGTCTGTTTTTATTCCTACCTTGTTGAGCACTTTGGATTTTTAAAAGTGCTCAGTAATTAAAGATGATTTTTATCCTTATTCTCCCTTGATCTCTCCAGATGTTTTTGTCTCTTGTATCATCATTGTGAAATGACTCTGTTATTATGTTTACTAGAAATATAAAATATAGTTGTACAGCAACACAAACATGACTACAGTATAACTGTCATTTTATTGGAACATAAATGTACAGTTTAAGGCAATGCTAGGTTGCATATTACACCCAGAACTATGTAAATTAAATGAAGTCATCTGTGCATGACAATGCATCAGCCGCACTGTCATTGTCTTTTTTTGACTAAACTCAAAACCTACTTTGTCACTACAAAAAAAGTAATTTCATCACAGCCAGTCCCATAAAGTTTTAATATTCTGCATCTGCATCTCTGGTGTAAGCAGGATCATGAGCCATAATATACATCATTCATTTATTTTCAGAATTTATGAGAACAGGCAAAGAGCAACACATACAGAAATTCAGATGTTTACCCTAGCAGAACTCTTCGCTCTCAGACTGCAGGCTTACTTGTTGTTCCTAGAATCTCTAAAAGTAGAATGGGAGGCAGAGCCTTCAGTTATCAGGCGCCTCTCCTGTGGAACCAGCTCCCAGTTTGGGTTCGGGAGGGGGACACCCTCTCTATTTTTAAGACCAGGCTTAAAACCTTCCTTTTTGACAAAGCTTATAGTTAGGGCTGACTGGGTGACCCTGACGGGGTGAGCTGGTGTTTTCATTTGCACAACTGACTTCCCCTCTTGACGTCCCTTTAGTTTGCCCCTAGTTATGCTGCTATAGGCCTAGACTGCTGGGGAACCTCTCTTGATGCACTGAGCCCTTCTCTAACTACCTATGTATTTACTATATATACCATTATTGCATTACATTCACTCTGTTTCTTTCTGTGTCCTTTCTCTGAGTGTCCCTGGTCCCAGAGCTGGATGCTGGATGCTTCAGATGTGTGGCTGTGTTTTATGGTCCTTGTGTCCCACCCCCCACCTCTCTATCTCTACCCCTCTATCTGTATCCCTCTATCTCTACCTCTACCCCTCTATCTCTACCTCTCTACTTCTTCTGTCCCTCTCAACCCGCCCGGCCAGCAGCAGATGGTTCCCCCACATTAGAGCCGGGTTCTGCTCGAGGTTTTTTTCCCTGTTAAAAGGGTGTTTTCCTGCCACTGTCGCCTTTTGGCTTGCTCTGGGGTTCAGGCATATGGGTTCTGTAAAGCGTCTCGAGACAATTTGACTGTAATTGGCGCTATATAAATAAAATTGAATTGAATAGATGTCAGCATTAGATATTCCAAAGAAAGTCCCACCAGCTATTGATTAATGTGCATTTCCCAAAAGCAAAACCTTTAAAAGTACACAGATTTTCTATTCCAAGGACACAGGAGATTTAAAAGTGAAGGTGACACATCACTGGTGCTTTCCAAAGATGATAAACAGCAGTAAGCAGTTTTCTCTTCTTGCATACATCCATGTCTTATGGAGATATATTGCAAAATAAATTAGGCTAAACTATGTCAGTGGGGTTTTTATTTTCAATCTCTACAATTAAGCTGAAAAAGTTTCTAAGCCCCATCTGTAGTGTGTGAGGTAAATGATGATGGAAATGACAGAGAACATTTGCCTTGTAAAGTTTAACACACGCCAAAGTGTCCCAGCTGGCAGGTAAATGCAATGCAAATGTTAAGCAGAAGAAACAACTGAGACTTGAATGTTTTTACATTTTAGAGAATCTGTTTTTCTGAGACGGTGGCTGTGTGAGGGTGTGAGCTGTAGCGTGTTGGGGAAAGCTTCCACACCCAAACAAATCAGATGCTCACAAATCTACATTATCTTCACAGCTGTCCTGTAAGACTGTGAGAGCTGCTAATAATATGAGCCTTCAGTGTGTTCTATGTTAATCAGTAATGTACAAGGACTAAAAAAACATAAAAACTCAGATTTGTGAAGTTACACGAGTGACATCTCAAATATAATAAGCAAAATCACAGGAATCGATGCAGTTAACACAATATAAACTGTTGTAATATTATATTGCACAAATAGTAAAACTTAATCTTGTGATGGTTACTGTAGAATTATTACTTTAGCATTCACTGTATTCAAACTCAATTAAAACCATTTAACTTACAACCCTACAAGAGCAAACTAGAACCTCAAGACAATAAAACACACCAGCTGTAGAGGCTCATGTGGATAAACCGTCTACATGCACTAAAGTGGAATTTATTAAAAGCAAAAATGCTAAATTGCTAGAGATGGTTTTGTCTCCTTTCTGTCTCTCCTCTCCCTGTTTTCACCTCATCAGGATTACTCATCATCCTTTCATTTCTCAGTTCTCTGTTCCTTGGGTTTGTCCAAGTCCTCAGAGACTGAAGGTGCATCCTTCTGCTGAAATAAATTTAGAATAAAATCAGTTTGCCTGTGCAATTAAAAACTGCTCGGACTTGATAATGATTAGTAAGATTGCTTGGGATAATGTGTTGGTTTTTCTGAGACTCACCACAATTCTGTCTTCTCTGCAGGAGCACTTCAGCCATTTTCTGTACTCCTCTTGCACCTGGAACACAAAAACAATTCAACAGTTCAGTTCCACAGGAACAAACTAAATGCAGAGCAAAGTTGAAAGGTGCTGCGCCATGCACATCATACTCTAAAAAGTAAATATGATACAGATTTAGTAAGAATTAGAAAGATAAAGATGAAGCACTACCTCCTTATTGAGCAGACAGTGTACGATGTAAAGACAGGTGCCCTGCTGGGAGTTGAGGATGATGAAGAGGACCTGGAAGAAAAGGTTTGTCTGGTACATTTACTCCATTACATTTACTTGAGTAACTTTTTGAAAAAATGTACTTCTGAGAGTAGTTTTACTCTGCCATACTTTTTACTTTTACTTGAGTGGATCTGTGAAGAAGAACCGCTGCTCTTACTCCGTTCCACTGGGCTACACTCGACTCGTTACTTCTTTATTTACCACATTAGAGCTGCTTTATTTTGCCAGAGAGATGCCCCCAGTGGATCGACCACATGACTGTGTTTCACCAATCAGACGAAGCAACAATAATCACGTGACTCCGTCGCCCTGCAGTCACATGACCTCATACGAACTGTAGCGGCACAAACTCTACACACGTAGCAGAGATGGAATGAAAAAAACGGAGACATTTTCGAGACATATGATCTTGCTTCGGAGTCCGACAACATTAGCATAGCATTAGCATGGATGTCTTGTGTCTTCTGTTTACCAACATGGGCGAAGTGAAGCGTGACGTCAGGGTTGGTAGGTCCACGTGATACAGCTGTGTGTGTGTGTGTGTGTGTGTGTGTGGGGGGGGGGGGGGGGGTAACAGCATAAACAGACAGTGTATGAGCATGCTGGATATTTAGTCACTGGAAGTAGTTTGCACTGTTCAAGCATAAAAACGTTCCCTTACTACATTTATTTGTTTCAGAAGCTTTATGTTGTGAAAAACTGAGATTTGGAAATTTGTGTTTCTTGTGCCTTAACTTGTCATTTTGTAAAGATGTTATTTATTTTTGCTATTTTTTATTTTATTATTTGGAAATACCAGAATTTGCACATTATTTTACATTTTTGTCTGTCTGATCACATCATTTCTAAAAAATAAATCAGACATTACAATCAAACAGTTACTCAGTACTTGAGTAGTCTTTTCATCAAGTACTTTTTTACTCTTATTTGAACAGTTTTTTGGATGACTGTTTTTTGCTTCTACTTGAGTGATATTATTTTGAAGTAACGTTACTCTTACTTCAGTGCAATTCTTGGCTACTCTGCCCACCTCTGATGACACCACTGTGGTAGGGCTGATTCACAACAGTGATGATACAGCATACAGAGAGGAGGTCCTGAACGTCACCACCTGATGCTCCCTCAATAACCCCCCACCCCGTTCTCATCCGAGGGGACACTGAGGAGAGGGTCAGTGACTTTAAATTCCTGGGAAAATACATTTCTCAGGGCCTCATATGAGGCACTAATGCCAATGCCCTTGTGAAAAGGGTACAGCAGCATCTGTACTTTTTAAGGTCAGTGAGGAAGGTCAACCTGTCCCAGTAACTGCTGTTGTCCTTTTACAGATGTTCTGTAGAAAGCATCCTCACCCACAACATCATATTGTGGTACATGAGCAGCTCTCAGGATGACATGAAGGCTCTGGAAAGAGTCAGGAAGTCAGCACAGAGCATCTTAGGAGCACAGCTGTCCTCGCTGTCAGACATCTACAACACCTGATGTCTGAGCAGGGCCAGAAGCTGATAGTTCACACTGAAGACACAGCCTGTTCTCACTGTTGTCCTCCGCTTTTTCATTCAATTATCAACAGTGCAATAATATGTTAATCTCTGCCATTTGTTGTTGTCATGCTTGTTCTTCTGCTTGTATTTAATTTTGTTGTACATTGGGTGTTTAATGACAATAAAAAGCTTTTTGTTCTAAGTTACTGTTTGTTCTACTTACACCTTTGCTTCAGTAGCACCATATCCGTCAGAATACACCAGCGCAGAAACGCCCACAATCACAAACGGAACTCCGTAGCCAATCAGGTAGAGCAGTGGCCTGGGGAGACCGTCTCTCTGGATGACCTGCACCTTGGAGAGCCTTCGGACCAGCAGATGAAGCTGCAGGGCCTCCAGCAGCATCCACACAAAGCTGGCAACAACTAAGAAGTGGAGAAGTCCTGCCATGACAGTGCAGGCCAGCTGTAGGGACACAGAAAGGGAATCTTGAAACCAATCAGATCCTTCTCCAAACACCTTCAGCTCAGCTTCATCACACAGATGTTAAAGTGTCTCAGTCTGACTGTACCTCGTCTTCCAGATATCTGTCGTTCCACAGTAGTAGCAGATGAGACGAGCCGAGGTTGAGGCAGAGGTGAAGACGAGCTGTGTTGTTGATTTTGGGGTTCCAGCTGCACAGGAGGAAGGTGAAGATGGCCAACGCAAAGAAGAACAGTCTGACAATCACACACATCCGGTTCAACCACTCTAAGAAATCACTTTGTGGTGGAGGCTGAAAATGCAGAGAGACAGATGTTGATGGACATGATCTTGGGTTTTTCTCATGAGGGACTTTTTGACAAATGTATGTGACTGCTGACACATATTCAGACCCCTTCGCAGCACTGGGTTGGCCAACAAAAGCCTCGTTTTAGATTCTATGGACCATGTTTAAAGGCAGTTCACAACATTTCCCACAAACCGGAAGCATCTGCCATGAAGAATGGAATAAACTGCCCAAATCCAGTTGGGCTGCCAAGGAGGTATCACAAAGGGAATATTTTACAAACTGGGAGGTTACAGTTTTTGATTTTCCTTAAATATGCAAAAGCATGTTTTTAGTGTAAATTAGTGAGGGAATTGCAATTCTATCCTTTATAAATTAGATCTACAACACAATACAGTGTGCAATTAGTGAAGGGTTGAGTGTATAACTCAAAAACAGGAGTTTCAGATCCTCTGCTGTGCCTCTGACCAAAAGGTATTTTTACAGCATAGATAGAAATTGGAAATACCTCCCCAATCTGCATGATGAGGGCAAAGGTAGAAAGGTGAGAGCAGCTGCAAACCGTGTAGTTTTCATCTGAGTATGCAACCCAGCAGCCCTCTACCGACCAACGAAAGGTCTCTCCACCTTCTCCTCCATCATCCTCCAGCCTCTCTTCATCGTTTATGCTTTTGTTGTCCCAGTACACACAGGTGGTAATTCCTGATTCGGGTACTTTCTGCAAAAACCAAGAGAAACAGACTGAATGCATGAAAAGTGTTTTAGATGAACACACAGGAGGACAATCAATATGCTGCAGCTGCACCTTGTGGAAGATGGTGAAGTTGACAGGCTCTGTGAGGTTGGTGTTGATTGTTTTGGGTAATATGGCAGTGAAAACATCGGAAAACATCTCCGTCTTGTTCTCTGATTTGAAGTATTGATGACTAAGAAGGTTTTCCATCCCATTCAGTGTCACAAAGGCAGCAGCTGCAGAACCTGGGGGTGTCCACACCACAAAAGAAAGGAACAAATATTACTTTTTGCTTGGTTGCAGTCATCATCTCTTCTTCCAATCCACTCTCTCACCATTGTTGGTGCTGGCTAAAGCTCCCATGTTGATATCCATGCTCAGGCCTTTGACAGAGAGGTGGGCACCCATGTTGTATTGACTCTCAGGACCAATGGCCAGAAAGTCCAAATCTAAGACGTGGATCAGGATTACTTTACTTTTTATTCGCTGTGATTTTATATACGGCCCATGTAGACCATAATGGAACTTCTCTCACCCACTGTCGAAGTCTTCACTGCTTTTCTGACTTGACTCTCAGTAGGTGGGACCATCGCAGCAACTATGTGGGCTAAGATGACAAGTATGTAACTTCCAGTCTTTCCGTCTCCTTCACTGCCCACAGTTTGTGTCTTGGCACGTTTTCCAATTTCCTGCAGGAATTGAAGTCAGTGGATCAATAAATGCACAAGCAAACAAAATGCAACCATAAAATATGGTAAAAAGTTGGAATTCTGCTGGGTTTTAAGTACCGTGATTGCAGAAAAACAGTTTGCTGCCATCTGCAAAGAAGAGGGAATGGTGTTAGATGAAGCATTATTGCTGTGTGTTACATTACATACAGGAACTGTGTCTTCTGTCTCCACACTGAAAACATACCATGCTGTGATTTGCATTTGTTGCTCAGAGCAAGTTCTTAGCTACATACCACCTCTGGTAAAATGATGGTTGTGTTCTTCAGCTGTTCATCCATAATGTTGAGGAAAGTTCTTTCCTTTGTCTGTGTCTGCAACAAATGTGTGTGTGTTCAGTATTTCTCTACTGTATGCCAACTATCTGATCACTTTAAATTAAAAGGCAAGTACACTCTAACCTTTTCTAATCTCAAAGTCACAATATTTTCATTCCATAGTAGTGAGACTTTTTCATGGAACTAGTTTACTCTAAATCAAGATCCTGAAACAACACTGCTTTTTTGAGAGGAGTCGCATATTTGTTTGGACATTGTGATGTATTACATGAAAATTAGCTTTTTAAAAGACAAATGTCAGTAGATCCTACCTTGTGGGGCTTGATTTCATCTAGAATATCTTCCAGACCTGCCAATAATTTACAAAAATATTGTGTGTGACCTCTTTACATTTTCAATAATATTAACTAGTTAGTTTGACAGTGCTCACTTCTGCAACATGAGACGCCTTTCTCCCAGAAGATTCCAGTTGAGGGGTAGAATCCTTCAGTACAGGAACACTGGCAGGTGCCAGGTACATGAGTACACTCAGCTTTTTTACCACACATGTCGGGAGTCTCACTGCACTCATCTGTATCTGTAGAGGAGAGAACACACAGGGCAGGCTGTTTTTGTGTGTCTTTTGATCTGTATGCTGCACATCTAAATAATACAACCAGTGTATGTTAAACAGTGACTGACAGAACGCACCTGTGCTTGGGTCAGTGACGTTGTTTATATATTAACAGGTCAGTCTATAGCTTACTCTCTTTATGCAAAAAAATGCCATCTGAATTATTTCAGTTAAACTCCATCCAAAGTTGCCACGCATAGTTTTAAATGCCATCAATTAGAAGCTCAAGTTGATACTAAAGCTTGAAGAATTATCATTTTAATATTCACTAATTCTAAACTTTTATCCCCAGAATAGATCTTTTCAGAACCAAAGCAAAACTTCTATCAAAAATACTTGACACTACTTCTACTAAAATTTTCAAAATAGATTTTCCATCAGCTTCCTGTGGTGTAGTCTAAAGAACTACTTTCAGATTATACATCAGGAAACGTTCACACACCAAACATATAAAAACACTAAATTCCTTACTGAGGAGAAGTGACAAAACACAGCAGTGACCAACTCCACGTAGAATTAGTTCATGCAAAAATCAAAAATAATTGACGTATACATTCACTGAGCAACATTTATTACAGATGTGTGCCTCGACTGCAGGTTTTATGAACCAGTGCTGCTCACGTTGCATTATGTCACTTTCTTGTGCCCACTAATGCTTCATCCATGCATATTTCCTTTCCCACTGAGTCTGTTCAGACTAGTTACACTTTGTTGTTCTTCCTTGCTATGACTTTTAAACACTGATCATCCCATTTTATGAAGAGACACAACATATTTACTATGGAAGCTTTCTGCAGCAGTTTGAGATATTTCTTTTTTTTTTTCAAGTTACAACAATGTTTGAATAAACCACTGTTAAAAACTGTTATCCATAGTGGAAATCCAATGGAACCACGATAAATATCAATAGCAATCATTGTGCAATGAAGCATTTTTGTACCATTTAAAACTTAAAATCTTTAACTTTGGGTAAACTGTTTGATGATAATACAAAACAACATTCATTTACAGCTTTTGTTGTCAATTTTTAGAGTCATATTTTTTCTTGATATTAACATCTAATAGCTCTTCACATTTAAAGAGAGTTAAAAAAAAAAAGAAGTTGTTAAATATGGGTCTGTCATGACAGTACTGTCAACTATGCACAAAACTTTGACATCTATACTCCAGTTTGTTGGTTCAGATTGTTTTCCAGACTTTACCACGTATCACTGTGTTGTTTTTCTGGTTGAATTCATTTCAGTAACGAGTCATCTCTAATGCTTTTGGGTGTTGTTCTAATTAAGGTGGAGGCATTAACTGTCTGAAAGTGGACACTTTATGAAATGACATTTATCTTTCCTCCACCAAAACCATGTTAGCACTTCACAAAAGAAAGAAAATCAAAAGAAGTCCCTTAGTTAACAAGTCGAACCAGAAGTTGTAGAGTTTGGCTGATTAATTTAGCGAGGCGGCTGCTGGGAGAGTTTAGGTGCAAGATGTGAGGCAGTCAAATCTATAGAAGACGTATCATATAGAACAAGGTAATGATGAAGTCTTCAGATGGTTGACACTGTTTACCACACTTCTCTGAGGTTTACTACGAAC
Source organism: Amphiprion ocellaris (assembly GCF_022539595.1). Lineage (NCBI taxonomy): Eukaryota > Metazoa > Chordata > Actinopteri > Pomacentridae > Amphiprion > Amphiprion ocellaris. The sequence goes on from NC_072784.1 coordinate 32,051,373, forward strand.
TGTAAGGTGCCGACACACCACTGTGAGTTCGACTCTCGGGTGAGATGGCAGCTTTAGCTGCCTGAAGGATCCATCGTTGGTAGACTTTGATATATAAGGCAATACTTGGACTACTGCCCTCCTACATTTGTTCTCTAACTGCACAGAAAAGTTCTGATCTTTACTCTGTCCATTCACAAGATCATCTGCTCCTTTGTGTTTCATGTCGTACTGAATTTGATGGAATATGTTGCAGAAAGACTGGAAACTAACTGAGTTAATCTCATTGAGTGCTTTTAAATCCAAACTATGAGTTCTTGAGGCCACAACGTGCACTTGTTTTTCATAAGTTGCTTGTAAATTTTATCTTTTTGTTTTTTGCTAGTGTCGCAATTGTGTTTTAACTGTGTAATCTTGTAATTGTGTTTTGTATTTGCTGCTGCCTATCTTGATGTTGTTAATCTCAATGATATTTCTTCTGGTTAAATAAAGGTTAATAAATAATAAAATAAATAGCCTAACCTCTAGCAGCCACAGCACAAGGCTGGATTGTGGTAAACAACAATTTGCAAATGCTTAGCATGAATTTAAAACCATTTGCAAGTTTTATAAGCTTTAGTTAAATTACATTTCCAGAGACTGACAGTGTAAACACAGTAACTAGGCCGAGCCTCAAAGAGGATTTCAGGAGCAAACTTCGTCTGAAGCAGGACCGGCTTATTGTACAGACATGTCCAAAATACAGTTTTGTCTTTATGCAGTTGTGCTTAAACAGTCATCTAAGCTGTCCTCTTCAATGTAAAGATGAGAAGCCTGCACTCTAATTAAAGCTGTTGAAATAATAATAATAATAATAATGATAATAATGCAACATGTTAACAGCTTACCAAGACCTTAACATGTCAAACAGCTTAAAGGTATCTTCAGGGTGTCAAAACCTCAAGTGTTTTTCAGTGAACAACTCTGAAAACTCTGATGCAAGCACGTTTATTGTGGATTTAAAAGAACAAAAAGTCCAGTAGGCAAGGTGCACAAAAAGTACAAACGTATTCACAAAAATACTGCTTATATGTCATGCAAGAAGCTTTATAGTACACAGCGAGTGCACGCAGAGCAATCCTCTTTTACAAGTAACTTAATTCAAGGAAGAACACATGAGAGGTCGATGGAAATGGAAAATAAATCTACAAACGTAACTATTAGTCCTGTCACAAGAGGTAAATAGTTGACATGTAATTGCTGCTGTGAATTCTCTATTAGAAGATTCCTAAAGCCATGTACATATGTGTATAATTTTGCAGTTTAAGTTCCTGGATGATTGAGAAACATGGTCTAAATAACCAACCACAGATAATTATTTAAAGGAAAATAACATCACTGTTTCTAGTGAACATAATCAAAACCAGAAAATGCCACGATGAATAACAGCAGACAGAGCTGAAGGCCACAACAACTAAACAACAATAAGGAACTGCTCCACTCAGCTGGTCTGCTAGTCGGCCTTGTCCACGTCCTCGGAGACAGACGGCACATCTTTCTGTTAAAATACAGCGTTCACATTATTGTATACACTGAACAAGACATTTTAGATGGACTGTAAAGAGTCGAGATTGAAATGTGACACAGCACAGGGAGCAGCATGCAGGGTCAGCTTTAGTTTAGTGTGTTATTGTGCATTATCAGTGTGATAATGATTAGTTTGTCCTGCCTAAGTGAACAGTTTTGTCTGGGCTAAAATAATTAAATAGCAAATAGATTACGGGGGACACTACAAAGATCTAATTCTTTTTAAATGTTTCATGGTTTTTAAAGGGTCTTTGGTATTATACAGTCCTGTTTTCTCAGTAGAACTCACCACTGATCCTCCTTCTCTGGGCTTGTTGAAGGAACAGGTCAGCCATTTGATGTACTCGTCTCTCACCTGGAAAATGCACATTTTTCAGACACATTGGAGCCAAAAACATTAACCCCATCCATTTACATGAAGAGCATACCTCCTTGTTGAGCAGGCAGTGGACGATGAAGAGGAAGGTTCCTTGCTGAGAGTTGAGAACAATGAAGAGAACCTGGAAGAAGAGGTTTGTCTGGTACAGGCCCAGAATCCAGGTACATCCCAGTATAACAAACTGGGCCAGTATCTTGAACACAATCACTCTGTGAACAGAAAGACAGAAAGATTTACCAGATTTGATCAATCATGTGCATAAAGGGTATAAAATAGAAAAATATGAATCATGTGTATAATTTATTAACTACTTATTAGCTAATTTAATTTATTAACCTGCCTGAGGAGAAGAGGTTTGCAGAGTCACTAGCTTCTTTCAAATCACTTCTTAAAAATCACTTTTATAAACTTACGTGAGGTTTACTTTTAGCTTTAATTAGTTTTAGTGTTTTATTCTCTATTATGTCCTGTTTATTTCAGATGTGCTTTCTCATTTTATTTTAATTTTAGCTGCCTGTTTCTTTGGTGTGATGTCATCTTTAATTTATCTAATTTTCTATTTCTTTTTTATTTTAATTCCTAACTTTTAACCTTCAGTTTTATTGTTCAAGAATTAAACTACCTAATTCCTTTGTTCAATTATCCATTTAACTTATTAGCATGTTTACTATTTATTTTATTTGACTGCTCTGATTTGTCTCCTTATGTCTTGCTTGATTATTTCTGTGTTTTGACTGTCAAAGCACCTTGTGTTTTCTAATGTTGCTCTACAAGCAAAATGCTTCCAGAATAAAAGTAGTTAAACTTTACCTACTTTCACCTTCTAAAAAAGAAAAAATAAGTCAAAACTGATGGTCGACTCAAGTTCTCAAGATACAGTAGTAAGTCAAATATTGAAATTCCATACGAAGTAATGAGAGAGTGATTTTTAATTGTGTCTGAGCTACAAGTTCTGACTCCAAACATTTCTGCAATGTGGAACATATTCATTTGTGCTAACGTTTTGATAGAACATGCCCACTTTGGCATATTATATATTTTTTTACATTTCAGAAGCCATTGATCCAAGTCATATGTAGCAGCTTCTGTCAGTGTGTGGTACTTTTAGCAAATTGTCTCATATTTTTTCCCTGGGGACCCAGAGATAAACAACGCAGAGAACTTCTGTTCTATTAGTGGTGAGATAACCTTTAAATCAGTGTAACGGCTGCTGTGAAAAAGGCATATCATCTTTATTTTGGATGTAAAATAAGGGATCAGGACCAGAGTTGGGCACCACGTTATTGTTAGAACACATGTACAACTAATTATTGTCAGTGGCTCCCCAAAAAAAGAAAATCTATGCCTTCTGCAGCTCCAATGGTTTGGTGAGAACCAACAGATCACAGTAATGGTTGCTATTGCTGTATGGTTCCCCCAGTTGCAAACGGAATATCGAGAAAAAAAAATGGACTGTGCAGTATCCAAATATTCTATCAGCTCTGCGCCCTGTACCTCATGGAGAAGAACTACCAGGTCCTGATCCTGATGCCAGGTACAAGAGACAGGCCAAAAAGCACCATGTATAAACTGAATAACTGTTGTTTTAAGTGATGTTTGTATTTTCCTAATATATTTAGATACAATAAGTCATGAGATTTCTTTTGTTCAATCCTTGCCAGGACTTGGACCCTTCAGATATAAGCATTCTTTCAGATTTTTGTACATGTATACACATAATAAAACTTTGTGATTAAATATGTTGGAAACATTAGCTAATCATCAGTTTTATCATTTGTTTTACAGTTCATTTTATCAAAGTATGTAATATTTAGCCATTTTATTTCAGAAGCAGACAATTTCCAGTAATTTGTATACCAGAGTTACATAACTTTTACTTTGAGGAACAATGCTCTTCTGTGTTTCTTTAGTCTCCCCTGCCAAGGGACAGTCTTTGCATGCAAACAAATCAATTCCAGTCATCCTCCTTAGCTATTCATCTAATAAAGTGCATACCACACCTGGTGTCTTTGGACTGAGAGACGTCACTTTTCATGTTGGCCAAAGTGGGTCTCAGACTCCACAAAGTAGCTCCAAACAGGACGCAGTTAAGCTGGTAGAAGAAACACATTTAGATTGAGTTTGGAGGTGACCAATGATCACTTCAAGAAAATAGATATTTTTTTATTACTCACTCCAAGGATAGTTATCACCGGCCCTGTTAAAGCCCAGTTGAAGTGTCTTTTTTCAGACAGCCAGCACCTGCAATTCAAACATGCATGACACAGTATTATCCAGTCCTACACAAGTAATAATTACATTAGCTACATTATACATTAAAGGTGCTATATGTCGGTTCCTGTTGTGGCTCCCCTCATCATCCTCCAGCTGCCTCCACTGAGTCTCTCATGTTGCAGATGATTTCAGCTCCACCAACTTTAACTGCAGTTGGTGACTTTGACTGATTATCTAATAGCAGGTTGACTTCATTGTGTCTCAGTGAGCTTATTGGCATTTCGGCACATGACCTAGTTCTCCATCATTTGCAGGTTCTGTTTGGAGCGGCCCTCCAGTTTGCAGTGAACCTCCTGGAGCTTAGAACAAGGAGTAATATCGACAACATGAGGCCATGATGGTGGAGTTTAAGTCTAACCGCAGGAAAAGAGACTCACTGGAGAGGCAGCTGACTGACATCAGCCTAAAAGTGGGGAACACTGGAAGGGAAAGGCTGGTCAACATAAAATAGTCACATATAGCATCTTCAATGCTGAAGACAATGAAGCAGAGAATCCTGGCAGCATCATAATGGCTTATTCATGGTTTCCTCATCTCGATGCCAATGAAACCGGACGGCATGCATGCACGTGGTTGATGCTACAGTAGGTCCATATACGCCAGTCTGCACACAAACTGTCAAATTACCCTTCATATCAAACACAGAAAAACACACAAGGCTCCTGTGGATGCTTCTAAAAGACTTTGATCTGTAGCGCCATGGTAATGTAGTGTGCTAAAACATAGACAGACAAAGCACAGGATAGCTGCAGAATTCAGAATTTCCCAGTGTTTGGGCTCTGTCAATGGAAAGCATGTAGCTGCAAACAAAAGAACCTTTAGAGCCTAAAAGGTGACTGCTTAGTACCGTTTCAACTCTCTTAATGACAGATAAAAAGGTATGGATCGGCGCCCCTGTAGCTCAACTGGCTGAGCGGATGACCCATAAGCAGGGATTATAGTCCCTGATGCCGTGGCCATGGTCTGAGTCCGACCCATGGCCTTTTACTGCATGTTCTTACCCGACTCTTCACCCATTTCCTGTCTCTTTCTCCACTGTCTACTATAACAAAGGCTAAAAAAAATGGTATGAATCACAGAGAAGCTCTTCGCATCCCCAAAACAAGCCTTTGTTGTGGCACATGTTGGCATGTTTGCGATGCAGTCCCAGTATTGGGCTGCATGTGGACCCTCGTAAACCAAATTTGAGACTTTATGTACCCAGCATAGACACAGATTGCATGAGTTGACTTTAACTGCAACATTTCCAGTTCGATTCCAACCATGAGTCATATGCCTCACTGTCACCCCTCAAACAAATGTTTAAAAACACTAAAAACAACAGAGTGAATCAATCTGTGTGTTCCTGATTGTTCTACATACGCCTTTGCTTCAGTAGCACCATATCCGTCAGAATACACCAGCGCAGAAACGCCCACAATCACAAACGGAACTCCGTAGCCAATCAGGTAGAGCAGCGGCCTGGGGAGACCGTCTCTCTGGATGACCTGCACCTTGGAGAGCCTTCGGACCAGCAGATGAAGCTGCAGGGCCTCCAGCAGCATCCACACAAAGCTGGCAACAACTAAGAAGTGGAGAAGTCCTGCCATGACAGTGCAGGCCAGCTGTAGGGACACAGAAAGGGAATCTTGAAACCAATCAGATCCTTCTCCAAACACCTTCAGCTCAGCTTCATCACACAGATGTTAAAGTGTCTCAGTCTGACTGTACCTCGTCTTCCAGATATCTGTCGTTCCACAGTAGTAGCAGATGAGACGAGCCGAGGTTGAGGCAGAGGTGAAGACGAGCTGTGTTGTTGATTTTGGGGTTCCAGCTGCACAGGAGGAAGGTGAAGATGGCCAACGCAAAGAAGAACAGTCCGACAATCACACACATCCGGTTCAACCACTCTAAGAAATCACTTTGTGGTGGAGGCTGAGAAAACACAACACACAGACATAAACTTAGTGTAATCAACACAGCATTTAACGGTGCAACCAGCAATAGTAAATGTAATCTGTAATACCTCTGCAATCTGCAGAATGAGGGCGAATGTGGAGAGATGAGAGCAGCTGCACACTGTGTAGTTTTCGTTGGTGAATGCAACCCCACAGCCCTCTACTGACCAACGCATGATCTTCTGTTTTGCTGCTTCGCTTCCTTCTCCCAGCCTTTTGTCCTCCCAGTACACACAGGTCACCATACCAGCTTCAGACTCTGCCTGCCTGTTTCTCTAAACCACAGAAACAAAGACTTTCAGATCTGTTGAAAAATGGCCCGACTAGTGTGATCTTAACCCTGGATAAACGAGGCAGCACCTGTCTGTGTTGGATGGTGAAGTTGACCGGCTCGGTGAGGTTGGTGTTGTTCACGGAGGGCAGGATAGCGGTGATGACGTCGGAGTACATCTCTGTCCTGTTTTCTGTTTTAAAGTATGTGTGACTAAGAAGACTCTCCATCCCATCTAATGTCAGGAAGGCGACTGCTGCAGAACCTGAGAATGCCACAAGATGGAGGTGACCAACAACACTTTAAAGTACAAGCAGTGCAGTTTCCACAGAGTAGAGTTCTCAGTTTAAAATGCATATTTCCTACAAAAGACACATCATGTTTGGGCAGGTTATTTGCCATCTTTAAATCAAGAACATGAGAAAAATGCCAATAAGGGTGCAACAATTACCACTATAGCTTTTTCTCTGAACTGTATTCTTTGGTGCTTGTCGTCATTTTTTATAACAAGCTTTTTCCTCACCGTTATTGTTTTTGGCCAGACCATCCAGGTTGATCTCCATCGTGTTTCCTTTGGCTGACAGAGAAGACCTCTCCACAGAATCGCTCCCAGGCCCGGTAGTTTCAAGACTTAAATCTAACACACAGATTAGTTTCAGCAGCTTCATCTCATGGTGAACCAGAACACACAGAGTGAATATCTCCAGTAAACCAAGGTGAACATACCCAGAGTTGAACTCCTTATGTTGGTCTTGTTGAGCTTCTGACCCGGCTGAACCATCGCAGCAACTAAACGGTCAGAGAGGCCCAGAATCACGCTGCCGGTCTCTCCATCTCCTTCGCTACTCACCGTGATCGACTTGGCTAGTGGTCCAACACCTGACACTTCCTTCAACAGGTACAAACATCAGAGATAAATAAGTGACCCGGCTGACGATGAAAACAGAAAGTAGGATAAATATCATCATGGTGACGGAGCTTTTATATGGAACAACACGTACCATCGATGCCGACAAGCTGTTTGCCACAGTCTGCAGAGAAACAGGAAGAAAGAAAATACTGTCACAGTTTAATCTAATGATGTTTTTGTAAAAATAGCTCTGCACACTTTAAGAAACGACCATAACTAAGTGAAATGACAAGACTTGTAGCAGATTTATATTTCTGCTTCCCTACCATGAAGTAAAATCTACTTTTATTTTGTTTCTGTTGTGTTTTCTACTGACCGGGCCTGGCACCATGATGCCTTCGTTGTCTATCAGTTGCTGCTCCATGTGGCCCAGAAAAGCTCTTTGTTTCGTCTCTCCCTGCAGCAGATACAGAAACCAAACCTCAGACGACAGCAGCTGGACTATAGGATGGACAGTTTATTAAATATGCTTTATTTGTTTGGAGGTAAGTGAGAAAATGACTTTTCACATCTGTGCAGCAGCTGATTTACTCAGTTTAGTGTGAAGATAAGAAACAGGGCATCAGGTAGTCTGGCTCTGAACAAAAACTAACAAATCAACCTACCAGAAATTCTGACATCCAGTACTTGTTTTGGTTATTAAACTACACTAACATGTAAAAGTTTTTCCTCTAACTCCTGGCAAGGAGGCATGTATATATATATATATGCATATTTCACAAGATGTCAAACTTGTTAAACAAGTCTGCTCCCATTGCTGAGTGTATTGGTTCCCTGGTTTAGTGTGTCGCTGTGTTGAATGCTCGCTACAGGCTTTATACCGACTGAAATCACCAAGAGCACAAAGACGCTGCAACTAGAAACATTTGTGCATCCAATTAAGAGATTCTTTGGAGTATGGGTTATTTTTTTCAGCGTTTGTTGTTGTTGTTGTTTTTGGACAATATCTTTCACATTCCATGAGTTTAATTTATATTTCTGCAATGAATCTATGCTGTAGGTACGACTCAAGATTCAACATTTTCAGAATGTACTTTTTTGCATTAAAACAAAGTAAACATCAAGAGTTGTGGTTATTTATAGGTTATTATGCTGTGGTTTTACTAGTCTGGAACACTGGAGATCAAACTGGGCTGAATGTGGACCTGAACTAAGATGAGTTGGACACCCATGTCTTAGATGCTCGATCTAGCTTCTTGTCTTTTAATGCACTTTTATGATCTGAATGACTACTTTTATGTTTTATTTCTATGATTTTAACGTTTGTCTACCTTTAAATTATTTTTCCGAACGTATTTATTTGTCGTTGTAAAGCCCCTAGATTTGCCTCATGTATGAATTGTTCTCTACAAATAAACTTCTCTAAACCTTGCAAATGGACAGGATAGAGAAGAAAACAGGAACTCACAGACTCAAGCACTACGACTCAGTTCAGTCTGTTTAGTGCTTTAGGGCCTTTGCCATGATCTGCTCAGTTCCAGCCTCCATTTTTAAAAGTACACAAAGAAACTGGCACAGAAACCCATCTATAACTAGCATTTTGATGGTAAATACTCCACCACACAACAATAAACACTCCCATTGGAGCAGGCCACTGCATAGACTCCATACCAGAATATAAATCCAGCTGTTTACTGTTTGCAAATGTTGGATTATTGATGCAAACTTTACCTCTTTGGGTGTTATCTCATTTAGAATGTCCTGAAGGTCTGTTGAATTAGAGAATAAAGAAAAGCTGTAAAAATGTACAGATCATTTGACACATCAGAGTATTACTGTGTAAGTGGTATCTACTTTGCATTCTAAGCTCACTTTCACAGAACGACGTGCCCAAAATCCACAAAATTCCCGTTGAAGGGAAGAATCCTTCAGGACAGGAACAGTAAAAGGTGCCCGGTACATTAGTGCATATGGTCTGTCTGCCACATATTCCAGGTGTCTCAAAGCACTCGTCTATATCTGTAGAGAGAGAAACATTAACAACATACCAGCAAAACATTCGACAGTAAAGTCATAGGTGGCATTAATGATCACCTGTGCATGAGTTAGCATAGCTGGCTATCACGCTGGGGTTGTTGAGCCGATAACCGCTGAGGCAGGTGCACGTGTAAGATCCAATTGTGTTTGTGCAGTTGGCGTTAGGACCACAGATGGCGTCGTGTTTGACACATTCATCGATATCTACCGAATACACAGATAGCAAACACTGTTTTCCATGATGCTGAAAACCTGCACTGCACCTCCATCCTCTGTGTACACAACACCTTGGTTTGCTTAACATGGGAAGGAAATGAATGTGGAGCGACCGCTGGGTCCTCGATGCCAGATAAGGTCTCAGTGCAAATACCGAGGCAGATGTTGGTCTCGCTGGGGTCCTGCTCTGGATCCGTCGGTTCATATCCTATTTCACAGGCGCACTCATAAGTTCCAGGCGTGTTGGTGCAGACAGAATCAGGACCACAGACGGTGGAGTTGAAACACTCGTCGATGTCTGAGGGAGGAACGGTTAGCATGGTTAGCAGGAAAGTTTGAATACGGGCAAAAATGTTAGCACATTGGTAAGATTTCACTCTAAAATCTACCCAAAAATTCCTGTCAACCGCATATTTCTGCTCTCTGTGTTGTTGTGATTGTTCATTCTTATCTATCCAACGCTCTGTTTTTGTTTAGTCGAATAGTGCAATATAATGGCTATGAGTCTCTTAAAATGGAATTATACTATTATATTGACATTATTTAACAAAATATACTGCTGGGAATTACAATAAAAACTAACAATTGGCTGATGACACCTTTATGAGGTTATATAATTGAAATCACGGCCCTATAAAAACCCAGAGCATGTTTTTTTTTGTAACACTGGGAGTGTGTGACTGACACGTTTTAAACAGTCCATCCAAACCACAGTGCTGCCGTTGATTCTGTCGCCTTCATTTGTCTGATTTATTCCCTCTTCAAACGAAATGACCACAAGTATGATGATACACATTCATACACGTTTACTGAATAAACCTCAGTAATTTACAGTCAACACAATAAACGTGCTGCTGTCTTAACCTTCACATCCTTCTGGGACCTCAGGTGTTCATTGTATTAACTGCTATTCAGAATTTTACAGCATCATGTGCTGCCACTTTACAAAACATTTCAGCATCCTTGCCACTTAAATGTAGTCAGTGCATCTCCAGCTGCACCAAACACGTGTTTTAAGAACTCAGAAAAACTCAACTGAATCATGAGCCAAAAGCTTGCTTCCATATTAGTGTTTTTTTCTTTCCCCCTTGCTGGAAAACATAACGACATACGGATCATTCCAGAGCTGGAGGACCTTCTACGTCCCATCCATCAAATTTCCAATAATCCGTGTAGAAAATACTAAAACATGCAGTAGTTGTGTAAATGTTCTTGTCCTGAGACCAAATCTGAAAAAACTAGGAGAAAAGAATGTGTGAAAATATTTTTAAAATACCAAATAAGTCTGGAGTTCCCCTAAAATGACATTTTTCTCTTGTCCCACCCTCTGATGACCAAATTGAATCTCTCATTAAACAGTTAGAATCTAATTTAAATCTCCTTTTTGTTGTTTGTTTTTTTTATTGATGTCTCTTGTAATTGTGGGAACATTTAAATCTACATAATATTTTAAATGATAATTATTATACATGGAACGTGTCCCACATGTTAGCAGAACCTGTTGATGATGTTTTTGTGGTTTTGTGTTTCGTTTTTGTAATTTTGTGTCTAGTTTTTATCTTTTTCTGTCTTGTGTTTGTCACTTTCTGTCTTGGTTTTGTTGTTTTGTATCTAATTTTTGTCTTTTGTGTCTCATTTTTGTCATTTTATGTCTTGTTTCTGTTGTTTTATGTATTGTTTTTGTCCTTTTCTCTCCTGTTTTTGTCCTTTTCAGTCTTGTTTTTGTCATTTTGTGTCTTGTTTCTGTCATTTTGTGTCTTGTTTTTGTCGTTTCCATCATCCATCAGTGTTCCTATAGAATGTGTAGAGCAAAGCTATGTCCTCTCTTCTATTTTTCATCTTTTCATCACATTGTCAGCCTTGATTGAATGTCTCACTCTACCTCATATTATCAGGATCAGACTAATTCTTTGGACTGTTTTCCATCAGTCAGTTTGTCCTCTTGGTCAGCAGTAACAGCAGCTAAATATCTAGCTTCTACTGCTGAGAAAAAGATCACATTAGCATGGATTAGCAACCCTGTTACTGTGATTAGAGTAGGGTTAGCAAACAACACAGAAAACATGGAATAAAAATGCTACCATTGATGTGGAAGCTGAGCCACTCAATACCTATTATTGATGAATATGGAGCAGAAAACTGTAAAAGAGAAGTTTTATTTTTCAAACATTTAGAAACCCAAATGTCCTCCAGTTCTGGAATGACCCTTATGATCCATAGTGATATTACTGCAGCTTTAGATGCTAAAAATAAAAATATGTTAACAGACCTTGGCAAACAGGAACTGCGTCAGCGTCATTGAGAAAGCCGTCATTGCAGTCACAGCTGAAACTTCCTGCTGAGTTCAGACAGGTTCCGTATTCACCACAGATGTTGTTGAGACACTCGTCAATATCTGAAAAAACAAACAAATTTTCCTGATTTGAACACAGCAATGTAACTGCAGCATAAGAAAGATCATCCTGAGGCTTTTTTAAAACCTCTACCTTCACACGGGTTGGTGCCTGTGGGTGGTAGTGCTGGATCCTGGGCCTCGAATCCGTCCAGACAGGTGCAGAAGAACGCTCCCATGGTGTTGTTGCATGTAGAATGAGAACCACAGATCCCTGCTGTCGTCGTACACTCATCTATGTCTTTGAACAAACGTTACAGATGGGAGTTTAAGGTGGGAAACACAATACTTGTTCACCAAATGCAGACCATCAGGATGAAGCTTCTCAGTGTAATTCCAAGGTGAGCTGAATTTATTTACCAAGGCAGCCGTATGAATCCGGTGTCGGCAGGTTTTGTGGGATCATTTCAAATCCATCAGAACAAATACAACCTCCTGAATCCGAGCACTCAGCATGCAGTCCACAGGAGTCGGACGTACACTCATGATGATCTTAACAGAGACAACACACATAAACAAACAAATAACATGCATTATGGAGGATGAATTACCAGGGGTGTCCAACATGCGGCCTGTGGACCAAAACCAGTCCTCCAGAGGGTCTAATCCGGTCCTCAAAGTGTAAAAATTCCAGAGGAGACATTAACTGCAGATTGTAAATTAGTAAAACTATAAATTTAAAATAATTTCTAGACCATGACAAATTGTTTTGATCATAAAATAAAATACTAGATTGTTCATTGTTCTTTTGGCATTTTGTGTCTCATTTTTGTAATATTTTGTCTTGTTTTTATTGATTTTTGTCTTTTTTGTCTTTTTTTGTTGTTTTGATCATAAAGTAGATCCTATATCATTCAGTTCCAGATGACTGAATGGTTTGTGTCTTTGTAGACACTCTGTGATCTGGAAGTTGTAATGTGGAAATGATAAACTGAGGAATAAAATCATTGAAATTTAATTTATTTTTCTTCAGAAATTTCAGGTTCGTGATGTGTTGTAAAAAGATAATTCCTTAAATGTGAACATTTTCAGAACTTACGTTTTTGCACTAAAACAAAGGAAACATTTGGAGTTGTGGTTATTTATAGGTTATTAAGCTGTGATTTTGACACCCCTGATCTACAGTGAAGTAGAAAGCAAAGGATGATGCTGTGGGATCATTGCTTACATGTTGCATGAACCAAACTGGAATGTGGATGCTGTAATGGTTTGTAAATGTAGAATCCTCCAGGACAAAGCACCGACTGCATCCTAATACTATAATGTTGGCAGGTACTAATATCACCGTAGGCCGTTCCCTCTGCTACAGTCTCAGATTCATTTGTTGGATATGTAAATTGAAAATGAGTGGTGTAATGGCCACCAGCACGAGTGCCTGTCAAGCATGCTGTAATAATTCTGTCTCCACCGATGCCTGTGAATCGCCACCACTTCCCAACGAGATGCGCATCATCCTTTGGGAAACCAGAGAAAGAAGACGATGTGTACAGTTTATTCCGCCACGGCTCAGTTATGTTTGTGTAGTTGTCGCAAGAACCTGCAGAGAAGAGCAAAAAAATGTATTCAGTATCAGAAATAGTGATTAATTTATTGGTATTTCACTGCTGTTAATCATCATCCATACCAGGGGGGAAAACACAATGGGCACAGGTGAAGAGTGAACCTATATGGAACAAAAAACACTTATTATTTACAAGATTGGTTAAGAAAGAATGTATTTAATTTACAAAACAACTCAATTTTAATGCCTTCTTTGAAAGTATTCTCACATAAGAGGAAAAGGATTAACCCTCCTGTTATCGTTGAAGTCAATCTGACCCCTTTTAATGTTCAACGCCTCTAAATAAATCATTGAATTCATTTTTTTCTTCATATTTAATGACTTTTCCTAATTTAATGGGGACAGCTGTGTAAACATAATAAAATTAAACGTGATGATATGTTTTTAATGTCCTGTACATATGTTGTACACATCAGTGTTTGTTGTTTTTAGTTAGAAAACATAGAAGAAACATCAACATTTTACACAGTTTAGTTTGGGTTGTTATGGATGATACTGAGGTCACCATAACATGCTATTTTATAATCTTCAAAAAACTTTAGGGCACTAAATTTTTTGAAATTGTGGTACATAATACATGTTACTATTCTTGATAACAGAAATAGTTTTTCATTCCAAATGTTATAGAGAATAAAAATATGTACCTTGAAATAATATAAAGCCATTAAATCACTAAAAAAGAGATCTCTGTCCAACGTAAGGTCAGTCAGTGAGATTTTATTGTGATCTGGTGGGGGGGTGTTCTATTGAAAGGGCTACTTAGGTAGTCAACAAACAGACATAAAGAACCTGACACATAAACCTGGAGGTTTAAATTGCTGGAGTTAAATTAACTCCAAGGATAAAAGATGTTAGTAAATTTGAAGGTAATAAGAGGGTTTAACAGAAAAACATTGTGGAATTTAAACAGAAATAAATTTGTAAAAGGTGTGTAAAATGTATTTATAACAACATGTTACACTTTTTCATACCTGTCTATATCAGATGTGGTGAAAAAAGTTAAACTTCTGTGACACTGCAGGCAGGTTCAGATGATAAACAAACATTTTAGAGTGCTGTGTGGCTTCAGCAGCGATAAAACACACTGAAGCTATCCGCTCTCCTCACTAATCTATTTTATTGAACTGATTAAATTTTATCCACTGTGCAAAAGAGGAATTAACTCACCCAGGAGAAGTGAAAAGGCAAAGCAGTTCATGTTGGATGTCCGGATCTACTTCACAAGTCACCTGTCATCACTCCTTAAGCCGTGTATTTGTACATTTTGATCATTTGCACACCATCCAAAAACTGTTTTCACAAGGTTTGGCATCAATGCAAAAAACTATGCAAATAGAGTTTCTGTGATGTTAAAACTTTAAGATGAATGAAGCTCACATCTAAACATGCAGGAGGATTCTTTGTGGATCATTGATGGTTTCAACAGAGGGAAACTAAATAAACACTATTCATGGAAACATTTAGAAAACAACTGGCTGTTGTCCGGAATGTCCATTATTTCATCAGGATTACATCTTTAACTACGTCTCCTTCAATAATTAGAACCTGTGCATCCATTCAACCTGAGATTCTTTTGCTTAAGTAATTGAATAGAATAGAACAGAATAGAACAGAATAGAATAGAATTTCATCATAAACTGATACATAAAAGACACAAATCGGTGCATAAAAATTCATCAGAATGCAGGATCAGTGAAAGTAATTAGCAGGGGAGTTGGAAACATTCAGTAATAGTTTGCTGAAGGGAATAAAGGGCTCTAGCTTGAGGTCAGGTTCAAGTTAAATCTAAAGGTGCATTTTACCAAAAAATTATTCCACCAAGGTTTATGTTCATATGAAGATCATCCAAGGTTTATAATTTGAAGTTAGAAGATTTAAATGTTAAAATATGAGTGAGGTAGTTTAAAGAGTAAAACTTTACAAATAAATTGTATCGGATGGTTATTTCTTCTTCTCTGTAGCTCAGTCCATTCATCCTTATGTTACAGAGAACAGTGATGAGAATGAAATTTGTCATTAATGATCAAATTTGAAGCTCAATGATAAACAAGATTTACCTGCTGAAGTACCCACTGGGGACATACAGCACAGGATATCTCCGTACAGTTTTGTCGGTTTGACATGAGCAGACAGCCTTAATCTCAGCCTGTATATTAGAAACAAAGCTTTACGTTTAATGTTTGAATGTTGAATGTTAAATGCCAGCCTGCTGCCCAGTGAAATGTTAAATGTGCACCTGGAGAAACTCTCTCAAAACATAATGTTGTTGGGATATTTAAGGTCCAAATGTGGGGTTTTTTGTCATGAACAGTTTTAAATGTGTCATAGTTTGCTGAGTTTAAAAAGTATAACAGAAAAACAAACCATGTGGTCTATGGGATCAAATATGCCAATCTGTTACAAATAGCCTGAATACAAAATCCATCGTCTTTTATAAATACTACAGGACATTTACAATTGTAAATAAATTTGTTAAAATTCCTGCAAACATAAGCAACACACTCAAGTCTTCCTGGTTTGTTTGTGTTTTAGTGTCAAAGCTGCAGTCAGATCATGGAAGAACACCGAAAAATTAGTTTAAAGAGATCATTTCCGAATGATGTATTTATGTAAATAACTGAATAAGTGGTAAAATTATATCGGCTGCCAGAGGATGTTTTCGGACAGCAACAGGAGAATCTGACAAGTGGAAAGTAAACATAGGAGACAACTGATGTGATCAGCTGTTTCCCTCAGTTGTTTTTAAGGTCACATTATACATGGAGTTAATGTTTGTTCTCTGCATTTAATATCATCGGTGTTTTCTGCAATCTGTTGGTCTAAATGAATGATTTCAACACTGCATTTACAATCCATACTGACATCAGTGCAGACAGCTGAGCATTTCTGTAAATATCAGGCTATTTACAGCAGTAATATCAGAATTTGAAGCAGCTGTTTTGTTGTTGATATTTATTGTGATTTTTTTATACATATAATGGGAACAGAGTATATAATTATACAAATGGAAAAACATCTAATTTTTTTCTTTCACAATTGTGGTCTTTGGGAGTTTTTAAATAGTTATTAAGCTCCACACACAAAGATTGGAGGAAACAGCGCGCTGCTAGTGATGGCTGATCGAGGCTTTGTTGAAGCTTCGACACTTCATTCAAAACATGGTTCATTACTCGAGGCCTCAATGACACACAGTGCTCGAGTAGGACATCTAGTGGTCAATAATATGAAGTGCAATCAAGACGTGGTCGTTGGTTCATGGATTGTTTTGGATTTGATTCGCCATGCACACATTCCTGTTTGACTACACTAGATGATTGTATGGGTTGTAGTGGACACAAAAATAATATTACTAGTAATAATAATGACAATAACTATTGAAGAGCACGTTTCTTATTTCCCATGTTTGTCTGTATCCCTATATACTCTTTGCTTATATTCTGTGTTATGAAACATTTAAACGGTGCTGCTACATTCATGAGATGCTCTACAAATACAGACTGATGTCATTTTCACATGGGGCTGGTGCAAATAAAGATTTTATGGATTATTATGGATTTTGGCAAAGTATGTCTTGGGGTTTATTGGTAAAGAGGTCAGTAAAGAGGGTGTGCTTATGTAACTGGTTATGAGGTTTTATTGAGAAATAATTTATCAACAGTTTTGGGACCACTGTTCCCTCTAAGCTGTGCGCGATACTTTTTTTTTTTTTTGCGCATTTATCATCTATTTTTTTTTTTTGCAATTTTCGAGTTTTTTTTTAACTTGAGTCTCGACTCGATCGTTTTTCTCAGGAGGTTGACTTGATATTCAGTCTAAGGAAACTGCAGAGTGACAGAAGAACCAACAATATCTCCTGTTTTCTCATTTAATGAGTCGACTCTTCTTGTGCTTTCAGACCAAAGAACTACAGACTCTTCACAACCTGCTCAAACTTTATTTTTATTTTTTCTGTTAAGCCACTTTACCCTCATCTGTCACACTTGTATATATTGTAAATATTATTACTATTGTTCTATTATTCTTTTATTCTTATCACTATGTCTACTGTTACATAAGCTGCTGTAACAATGTAAATTTCCCCTGGAGTGGGGAGAAATAAAGAACTTTATCTTATCTTATCTTAACTCTTGGTACAGGACCTCACCACACGGGTCAAGAAGGTTTCTGTCTCATTTCTACTCTGAAGCTCACCTTCTCCTGCTCAAACTGCTGACAAATGTTTCTGCTGCTCTAAAGTCTGCTCTCCAGAACTTCCTAAAAACTCTCAAAGTCTCTTCTGCTGCAGGTTGCTTTGTAGAACTGTTCCAGAAAACCTCACTAAACCACATGGAGGGGCCTCAAGATAGTCATCCAAATGAAACCGTACAAAAACCAAACTAGTACAACCCAAACACTAAAGTCTCCTGCAGCCTACCAGAGAACCTCTGAGAACAGAGAATCAGGACAGGAACTCTTACCTTCTGGACAACCAACGCTGGTTCACAAACAAGAATACAGAATGTGTCTGACCAAAAACCTCTGAAGACTCACTACAGCCAAGATAAAGACACAACTCACCTGCAACAAATCCACTAATCACTGCACACATTAACACCATGTGCTAACTGTGGCTAAAGAACCACATTTACCAAGACAACTATACAGTACAAAGCCCTAAAACACACCAAGAAACACATTAAAGATGATTTTACTGCTGGAAGCTGCAAGCCAACACCTAAAGAACAAACTGAAGCAACAGAGCCAAACCCAGTTCACTGGTGAAGAGAACCAGAGGAAATGTTTGTCTGCAGCTAAATAAAGCAGGAAGACACTGAGCTGCTCAGGTGTTCCTGATAACACCAAGCAGCCACCTGGACAGCCAATAGGAACACAGCTTCCTGGAAGTCCAGAGGGCGGGGTTAGTCAAGGAAATTTAGTTTAAAGTTGAAGCAGAAAGTTAACAAAGAAAGTTGAAAACCACCTTCTGATCCCTGAAATCTCTGAGTTTTCACACAAAGAACACCTGAACATGTCAAACTGGTTCCATAGTAGAACCATCATTGTAAAAACGTCATAGTATGGTGTGTTGCTCAAAAAACATTAGGACCCAGCTGTCAGGGGACAAACATGTAAGAAACATGAGAACAGAGAGAATCCAACCAGTAGGTCACAGTTTATCATCATCTCATCATCTCCTGAAGTCCATATGGTGAGAGACATCAGTATCTGGTTGTTCATTTACCAGAGGATGCTTATAATCATGCTGATGTGGTCTGTACTCTACAGTATTTTAGTGACTCAATAAATGCCTACGTTGTTTTTTTTTAAATGCTTTTCAGTTTTTAATAAACATTTAAGAGCCTATATGTAATCAATAAATGGCCTTTGCCTATCTTAAGAAAAATTCACTCAGAACTCTGATATGTTAACAGTACTAAATAAATCAATAAATACATGCATACACACAAAAATAAGTTAATACATTAACTGTGTTAAGATAAGATTTAGATTTTTTTAAAAAAAGTTGTTTATGTTTTTGCAGAATCCAGTATTACTCACTGGTTGGTCATTACATTTTATTAGTTTGATTTCACTGTTTAAAATGATGCCACCTCTTTTCAGACAGAACCTGTGATAATAAAACAATACAAAATTTTTAGTTCCGTGTTAATAAAGCACTTAAAGCTTTAAGTATGGCTAAATGCTTTTTTCAGAATTAAATATATCACTCCTTAGGTGGTAGTGGCCCCAAGTTCAGTAAAGTTGGAAAGATATTCACTGATTCAGACTTCCAGCATCAATAACTCATTAGATATAGGTTGTCAAAACATAAACGGTGCTTCTTTCCCATTGTTGCAAGGCAGACAATGTGCTACAAGCCCAGTTTTATCAAAAGTAGCTGTCTTTCAAGCTACAGGAATAACATTGGTGTCTATGGAGTGAACAGGGTCCGTCTGCAATTTGCAAAACCACTGCAACAGTAAAGAGAGACAAATATCCAATAACTTCACTCTTATACATTGTAGTGTCACTAAAATCACTGCAGCCTTCAACTGGCTCCTGTTGACAAAGTGTTTTAACAGAAATGTAAATGCTGTAATTTGATTCTTTTAATGAACCATGTAACTTGAATGGATGTGACGCTGGTGTGACCACAGTGCACACGTCTGATGTTGCTCACAGTGGTCCAAGGAACTACTCAGGGAGTTTGTGTGTTTGCTCACACTCAGGAAAAATTACAGGGAACATTGTTTGGGACTCAAGCAGTTCCTTCTTTTACTCACTATCTCCCCAGCCTTAGAAAAAAGGTTTGTAGTCTGTCAGCTAAGCACCTGACAAGGTTCTGTGCCAGGTGTTGTGGCATGGGGGTGGTGAGTTGGGAAAAAAAAAAAAAAAAAAAAAAAAAAAAAAAAAAATATATATATATATATATATATATATATATATATATATAAATATAAAAATAAAATCTATCTATCTATCTATCTATTGTCTACGAAATACGAAATCTGACATACTACTAACTCTCAAAGCAAAAACAACAGCAAAAAAAACAATCTATTCTGCGAAAAACAATTCAAATGAACAACACTAAATAGGGATCTCCTATCCCGGAACACTCGATCCCGCTGAGTGATTCACATAACAAACCGAACCAATCAGGTGATTCGAAGCAGTTGAGTGCTTCAAACGTCACTGAAGTGATTCAAACGTCACGAGTCACGTGACCAAACCACGCCTCGGCACAGTGGCTCGATACGTTTGCTTCATGAGCTACAGCGCATGTGTCGAAGCCTCGGGTATCAGAGGACCATCACTACGCGCTGGTAGGAACTAATATTTGTAGTGAAAGTTTCCCGTCGAACACACTGACTGACGGCACAAGTACAGCAGGAGTACGCGCACCGGTAAAATCTGCTACAGAGTTTAGTTCAGTTATTTTCTGTTTAATGTCTTTAAACTCTGGGTTTGTGTTTGTCTGTAAAACATGTACTTGTGTGACTTCGTTGAACTCTCAGACCGCTGCAGCTTGAAGGTGTTTTAGCCCAGTTAGCAGCTAATGTAGCGTTAGCATTAGCTGCAGCTAAAGCGGCTTCTCGTTGTAGCATCGGGAGCTAATGTCACAAAAATCAGAGGAAGGAATTATCTGTTATGCCAAACTGTTGTGTTTTCACGATAAATGAAACCTTGAATAACCTCCAGAGAGCACGTCATTTCTGTTAATGTGCTGCTAAAACTGAACTCACGTCGTCCTCAGCAGAGACAAACCTGTAGTTTAGTCAGGAGGCAGTTAGTTTAGTCAGGAGGTAGTTTGAGCCTTTTATGAAGCGATATGAAGAAATATCTGGGTCACAGAGGTGCTTAGGTACTATAAGATGCTGTGTTTGTTTTGATTAGGAAGCACAAATGCACATGTTTTTATATGCTAAGATTCTAGAAATAGCTTAACATCAGTTTAGTTTTAGCTGACAAACTGAATGGATTGTCTGTAAGACAGTAGAGCTGCAATAACTAGATGATTAATCGATTAGATGTTAATTTTTACGTTAATTGTCAACTATTTTGGTAAGCAGTTAGTTTGAGTACAAAAAAGGAAAAGTTCTCTGACTCCTGCTTCTTAATTTGTAATATTTTCTTAGTTGTTTTATGCTGAAAATGTTTGAGTTGGGGCTGTACAGTGGCTCAGTGGTTGGCACTGTCGCCTTGCACCTAGAAGATCCCAGGAAGGCTGGAAGTTCCGGCCTTCCTGGAATCTTTCTTGAGAAGGCAGGGACACGATCCGGGGATCTTCCAGCTGCAAGGCGACAAAGATGTGAATGTGCGTAGATGTGAATGTGAGTGTGATTGTTTGTCTCTATATGTAGCTCTGATAGGCTGTTACCTGTCCAGGTGTCCTCTGTCTTCACCTGGGGTAGACTCCAGCCGCCAGTGACCCTAATGTGGATTGAGTGGTGTATCAATAATGGATGGATGTTTTGGTTGTAGACAAAACTAGACATCTAAAGATGTGATTTTGGGCTCTAGAGAATATTGAGTATCATTTTCTAGACCAAGCGGGTCATCACTAAGTTGAGAGAATAATCAATTGTTGCAGCTCTGATAGATGTACCTGATTAAGTGTTAGCACAGCGGCCACTTTTCCTTTAATTGTCCTTTTATTAATGCAGTTCTCCTTGTTTTAACAGTTCATCCTATAAGCCTGAAACAGCTGCTGGTGTGGTGAGTAAATCCGGAGATAAACCACCAACCATGACGTCTCTGGTAAGTCCTGACCTCACTCTGAACATCTCACTTTTAAGCCAAACTGCATTAAATACATGTCATCAAGACAGCATTACTGTTTAATTTACTGCAGCTCATCATGCTCAACAGTGGGGGTGTCCAACATGAGGCCCGCGGGCCAAAACCGGTCCTCCAGAGGGTCCAATATGGCCCTCAAAGTGTAAAAATTCCAGAGAAGACATTAAATGCAGATTGTAAATTAGTAAAACTATAAATTTAAAATAATTTCTAGACCATGACAAGTTGTTTGGATCAGGAAGTAAAATACTAGATTGTTCATTGTTCTTTTGTGTCTCATTTTTGTCATATTTTGTCTTGTTTTTGTTGTTTTTTTGTCTGACTTTTGTCGTTTTTGTCTCACTTGTGTTGTGTTTTGCTTTATTCGTTGTTTTGTGTGTCATTTTTGTCATTTTGCTTTTTTCTCGCTTGTGTTATTTGTGTGTTTTTTTGTCATTTTGTTTCTTTTTTCATATTTTGTCTCATTTGTGGCATTTGTGTACTTTTTTGTCTTGTTTGTGTCTGATTTTTTTGTCCCTTTGTAACTTTTTTGTCAAATTTTTTTGTCTATTTTTTTGTTTGTTTCGTGTCGTTTGTCTGTTTTTTATCGTTTTGTTTCTTTTTTGTGTAATTTTTTGTCTCTTTTTTGTTTGTTTTGTGTTGTTTTTCTCATTTTTTGTCATTTTGTTTCTCGCTTTTGTTGTTTTGTCTCTCTTTTTTGTAATATTTTGCCTTTTTTTTGGTTGTTTTTTGTCATTTTGATCATAAAGTAAAATACTATATTGTTCAGTTCCAGATAGCTGTGACTAAATGTTGTGTTCGTTTGTCGACACTCTGTGACCTGGAAGTTGTAATGTGAAAATGATAAACTGAGGCATAAAATTGGTGAAAATGAATTCATTTTTCTTAACAAATTTCAGGTTGTTCATGATGTTTTGTATAAAGATAACTCCTTAAATATGAACATTTTCAGATTGTGCTTTTTTTGCACTGAAACAAAGGAAATATTAGGAGTTGTGGTTATTTATCGGTTATTATGCTGTGATTTTACTGGTCCAGATCACTGGAGATCAAACTGGGCTGAATGCAGTCCTGAACTAAGATGAGTTTGACTCCCCTGCTCTACAGTAACGTGATCAAAAGATGCCGTGGTGTGAATTGTTGTGCGCATCATTAAAGTTGATGTAAAAATGGCGAAAGACGGTGAGCTGAGACGAATCCCTCTGAAAGGAATGTTCTGGATTTGTTTGTGTTGCAGGGGAGCAGCAGTTCCTCGACCACAGAATACACTGTACGAGTCCCCAAGTGAGTAACATGCAAATATCCAAGGAGAAGTGTGTTTCCAAGCCCTGTCCACACCCTCACATGTCACCAGCTTGTTTTGTTTAGAATCTGAAAGAGAAATCTTGAATGTTGCTTTTTCTGTGCAGATTTCTTGTTTACTTCTGTGGTCACATGGGTTTCCTAAAAGGAAGTAATATTAAACAAGGCTTTTAGACGAGTTTATCTCTACCTCACAGTGACTAAAAACATATTTATCACTTCAGTCTTCACTTATTTAAGTGTATGTGTGTTTCTGTCATGATTATAGTGTAGTTAAATGTTCCAGTATGGGTTTAGAATTCTTTTTAATGCAATGTCTGTAAGCATTAGTTTAATCAAATCTGCAGTTTGTTAAAATTAGTGGCCTCATCTTGTGATGTTGTTGAGGATTTTTTAGATTGTGAGGTTGTGTTCTTTCATGGTGATATTGATGCTGAAATGTGTTTTCATGAACAGAAAGTGATTTATTGCTTTTTATGGTGAACACTGTAGATGTGAATGAAGCTGTTTGTCTTTTAACTAAATCGGTCTTGAATTGTAAACTGTTCTATGACCCTGAATGGGAATAAGCAGGAAAAAGTAATAACTTTATATCTGCACTTCTGTTTGTCCGCCCCATAGAAACACGAGCAAGAAGTACAATATAATGGCTTTCAATGCAGGGGACAGAGTCAGCTGTTCAACCTGGACACAGGTGGGCTTCTTGTCGCTCATTTCTAGACCTGAAAAAGCTGAATTTACCGTTTCGAGAGGTCAGAGTCGGTATGAGATGAGGGAAAGGCGACCAGTGTGATCATCCCTCTTTCCTTCCAGGCTCGTATGGAAAGAGACATGAGCGCTCGGCGGATATACGGGGAGGACGAGACGACGGAAGGTGCAGCCGGTAGTGAGTTTGGAAAAAAACAGCGCGAGGAGGCTCGACGGAAGAAGTTTGGCATCGTGACCCGTGAGTTCAAAGTGGAGGACCAGCCCTGGATTCTCAAGGTTAATGGAAAAGCCGGCAAGAGGTGAGAAGAGAGGCGGGTCTTTATTCTGGAACTCGCTCTTATTTTCACTGTCCTGACAAACACTAAAAATGTTCTAGTTTTAAATGTACTTACACAAGTCATGAGTCTGTACCTGGAAATACAAACAGGGTAATTATTATTATTTACAGGTATTCCTTTTGACAGCTATTTGAAATCTTCACTGAGTTTTAGATGCAAAAACATAAAAGCCTGTAGTGGCTAAAATATGTCCTGTACTTTTTACAGTGTGATGACAAAACATTTGCCAAAATAAAGAAACAAGAAAAGCACTGTGGGAGCACATTACTCCGCCAAGACTGCTCAGTCTTTGGAATCTTTAATAAAAAATGACCTTGTGCTGAGCACAGGCATGTGTACGTTATGTACAGATTCCGAATCACGTGACCTAAATATGTAGTGGGTGACAGGAACTGATGGGACTCAGAAACACCCCCACAATTTAATCAGTTGTTCCTTGTATCATTTCTGACAGATAAGTCCTGATAAGTCCTCAGTGGTGGATTTGTAGTAGGATCACAATCATGTGATCATCAGCAGGCAGCTGATGTGGTGTTCACTTGTTGTCATGGTTACAGTGATGCCATGCTGCTATCTGGCAATAATACAGAAATCTTTAACTAATCCGTGGATCCAGACTATAAACTGCATCACTGCCAGAATCTAATCACTTGGTCCTTGTGTCATTTCTGAGCTTCCCTGGAAATTTCATCCAAATTCGTTTTGTCTGTTTGTGAGTAATGCTGTTAACAGACAGACAGACGGATGGATAAACGTTACGTTCCTTTTCAGAGTAATAATTCTTGGTTGCAATCTGTCTGCACTACAGCCTCTTTCTCTCTCTCCCTCTGTCTGTCAGGTTCAAAGGACTGAAGAAGGGTGGTGTTACAGAAAATGCGTCCTACTACATCTTCACTCAGTGTCCTGACGGAGCCTTCGAGGCCTTTCCTGTTCACGGCTGGTACAACTTTACACCACAGGCCAAGCACCGAACACTGACCGCTGAGGAAGCTGAGGAGGAATGGGGCAGGTGAGGGGTCAGATAACGAAGAGGGATGAGTGTCTGTGTCGGTGAAGAAAAATATGTGGCCAGTTAGAGATTCTGTTGTTTCTACAGGAGGAACAAGGTGGTGAATCACTTCAGCATCATGCTTCAGAGACGCCTTCGGGAGCAGGAGCATGGTGAGGATGTCGAAGACGAGGGAGATAAATCTGGGAAGAAGAAAAAGAAGGGTGGTAGGAGAGGGGGTGACCTGCGCATTCATGACCTGGAAGATGATCTGGAGATGAGCAGCGACGACAGCGACAGCAGTATGGAAGACAGTAAGGAGGAAGACGCTCCAGGCAGCTGCTCATACAGGACAACTGGAACACTTTCAGTATTCCTTCATTCTGCCATATTTGTCCATTTTCTCCTTTCCTATTTGATCTTCTGACTTTCTGTTCTCTCCTGCTTCGGCCCTCTCTTTGTTTTAGACGGAGAAAGCAAGACAAAGGCGAAGAAAGATGCAGGGAAAGGAAAAGGAAAGAAAAAGAAGCGAAAGAGCAACAATAAGGAGGCCCTGGAAGACAGCGATGACGGAGACTACGAGGGTCTAGAAGTGGATTACATGTCCGATGAAAGCAGGTCAGATCCAGCAACACTCCGTCTTCATGGACACTGTAGTAATAGTACCAGATTACTTTTAGTAATGTGTTACTTTGCTTTCCTGAAACAGCTCAGAGGAAGAGCCAGAAAAGGTGAAGCCCAACAAAGGAGGAGAGGAACACCCTAAAGGTCAGATTGTTTTTTTATTGAATGTGAAAAAGCCAAAAAAATACACAGAATGTGTGATTATATGTGTATGATGTACATAGTTGGTCAAGTTGCCTGTGAGCTTGATGCTTGTTGCCATTAATCTGTTTGTTGGTATTTAGGCTGTTTTCTTCCTGAATGTTTTTCTATCGTAGGGATCGATGAGGCGTCTGAAAGCGAGGAAGAGAGCGAGGAGGAGAAACAGAACGAAGAGGAAACAAAAGAGGAGGAAGAGGAGGAGGAAGGAAAGAAAACTCCAGTTCAAATGGAAAAGAAGAAGAAAAAAGGTAAAGGCCTCCTCACAAAGACACTGGATTGCTGGAAGTCTTTTAAAAAGTGATTCATGAGGACGGAGTAACGCTGAGCTGTGTGGTTCGTTCTGTCGCAGACAGCAGCGGGGAATCGGACAGCTCAGACGACAGCGACATCGAGGGAGAGACGGCCTCGGCTTTGTTCATGGTGGTTTGTGTGTGTGTGGCTGAATAAATGGAACTGATGATTTTTAAAAAACTTTTATTAGTAATTATTCCAGATTTATCTTAAGAAACAACATGATTAGTGACACAATGCTAGTAAAATGATGAATATGTATTTTGTCTCTGATCTTTTAGAGTTGTTTTATAGCGGTGGTGAGTCTGAACGTGTGAATGATTCTGCATTAGCATATTTGTTTTTGTAGTTTCTCATTGTTTTCATCAAACCGCTCTTCTGTCGCCCGTCTTTTAGAAGAAGCGTACGCCTCCTAAACGAGCCGGTGGTCGTGGATCAGCAGGAAGCTCCAGGACCGGCAGTCGACCTGGGACGCCGTCCATAGACTCCGCCTCCACCTCCAACACGCTACGGGCTGCTGCCAGCAAGCTAGAGCAAGGTGGTTACACAGAAATCAACACAAATGCAGATCCTAAAATGTGAATTTATTTATTTCTGTATTTGATAGAGACATTGTGCATTAATTAATGTCTATTTAGACAGCAACAGACGTAAATATGCTGGATTATAGCAACCATGCTCATTTACATCTGCAGTCTTTAGGCAGGTAAAAAAAACATCACAGTGAAACACAGGACGATAGGTCACAATAAAAGCACATTTAAGCAAGACAGATATTATCCTGTTATTCTGTTGCAGCTAAATCCTCCTTTTCTGCAGGTAAGAGACAGACTCAGGGTCCCGGCACCGACTCACCAGCTGCCAAAAGGCTGAAGATGGAGCCCAGCAGCCAGAGCCCCGTTCCCTCTGGGAAGAGCACACCTCAACCCCCTTCAGGAAAATCCACTCCGAGCTCAAGGTATTTTCTTCTTTTCTGCTTCTTACACATGTCAACTTATTCATTTCTTCTTCCGTGCAACCGTAGAATATGTCACAGTTCAAAAGCCGACATGAAAATACAACTAGGTGTTTAACCTCCTGTAACTGTCAAATTTACAAACATCTTTTATCCGTGGGGTCAGTTTGACTCCAGCAATTTAAACCTCCAGAAAATGAGTATAATTCAAATTGTTAACCTAGTTTATGTGTTAGGAACTTTATGTCTGTTTGTTGACTACCTAAGTAGCCCTTTCAATAAAACAACCTCCATCCACTCCCCTCATACATCCAGAACACCAGAAATATACAGATCACAATAAAATCTCACTGACTGACCTGTAATTGGAGAGGGATCTCCTTTTTTTAGTGTTTTAATGGCTTTATATTATTTCAAAATACATATTTTTGTTCTCTATAACATTTGGAATGAAAAACTATTTCTGTTATCAAGAATAGTAACATGTATTATGTACCACAATTTAAAAAAATTTAAAGTTTTTTTGAAGATTATAAAATAGCATGTTATGGTGATTTCAGTATCATCCATAACAACTCAAACTAAACTGTGTAAAATGTTGATGTTTCTTCTATGTTTTCTAGCTAAAAGCCTCAAAGAACACTGATGTGTACAACATGTGTACAGGACATTAAAAACATATCATCACGTTTATTTTTCTTATGTTTACTCAGCTGTCTGCATTAAATTAGGAAAAGTCATTAAATATGAAGAAAAAAAAATGATGTCAATGATTTATTTAGAGACGTTAAACATTGAATGGGCTCAGATTCACCCCAAAGATAACAGGGGGCTAATTTAAGCCTAAAAAGCACGTTTGAGCGAGTTTCTCTTCATTTGCCTCACAGTGATGTGCAGCTAACAGAGGAAGCGGTGCGGCGCTACCTGATCCGCAAACCGATGACCACCAAAGACCTGCTGAAGAAGTTCCAGACCAAGCGCACAGGTTTGAGCAGCGAGCAGACCGTCAATGTGTTAGCTCAGATCCTCAAACGCCTCAATCCGGAGCGCAAAAACGTAAACGACAAAATGCACTTCTACCTCACTGAGTAGCCGAGGGAGGAGAGGGATGGAGTGGTGGGAGGTAGAGGGAAGGAGAAGGTCTGGAAACGAAGCTCAGCCCTCAGAAGACCGTTTGGGTCACAATGTGTGCAGCATGAAGGTGGAACTGTCTTCCCAGGTGGTTTTTGTGGAAAAGTATTTTGTCAATTTGTTTTTCAGTCTGATAATTTCCCATAAATCAACAGAAACCTCAGTGAGTGAAGAACAGCTCAGTTTCTGTGAGGTTCTCTACATGTGTAAACTTAGAACTGGATGAAAACAAAAGACTTTAATTGTTTTTTTTTTTTAGGTAGAAACTTTTCTAATAAAATTGACTAAAACAATTTGCTTTAACCATCTTATTATTCAAACACCAGTGTACGGGGATGGAAACCAACAGCTGATACGTATTTAGAAATGTTTATTAGGAATCTGAAATATGAATCCAGGAGTTTGAACCTGATTAATGTGAAAAAGCAAAACTTAACATCAGAAATAGAAATAAGATAAACAAGACACAGGTTCCCAGCTAGACAGACAGAAACACAAACAGGTTATCTCCACCGAACTAAAGGTGGATGCAAATATTCATCCAAAGCTCTCATTTGCAAGCGTGGACTCGTGTTTGTTGTTGTAGCCGTGAGTTAGTTTGGAGCTTCATCTGCACTAACATGCTGGATAAAATGCAGAGTTTTATAGGAGAGTTTTCATTGTGATGTTGAGGTTTTGTGCTACAACAGCAGCTTTTTATGTATTTATCACAAAGATGAACGGTACATCAAGCTCCGAGCCTGATTAAGGGGTGTAACGATGAAGTCTGGGACACGATCTTCCTCATCTGGTGTCAGACTGATGTGAGGGGTGAAGCGGATGCTGGATTTTAACTTTTAAGCCTAATAGGAAATATTAAGCTCAAAAACCATAAGGGCAAGAAAATTAGATTCAACGTTACAAAAGTAACTTTGTAAAAAAAAAATCAATGTAAAAATGCTTCTTAAAAGAGCATTTTTCTATTTCAGTAACAGAAGTTTTGACCAAATAGTTAGAAATGAAAACTGTCTAAGGAGGTTATTCATTCCAGATCTGGAGCAGATCCAGCCCCTAACCTTTGTTCTAAACCTGCACTGGTTCAAGCCTGTGGGTTAACTTATTATGCACAATGCAAGAACACATTCAATTTTAAAAATTCTTCTTGGTTTTTTGTTTGAAGCCAAAGCAGCTGGTGTGAGGAGTGGTGGGACTCTATTCCACTGCATCTATTTGGCAGCTTTAGTTACTTTAAGATGAAGATGTTTCCCTCTAAATGTTTGTTCTTTTCATTAGATGTTCACATGGTCTAACTTCTCCCCAAAATCTGAACACAAGAGAAAATAGTTTTTATTTTCTTTCCTCTGTTAATCACATGATGAGCCCTGAGATTTATCTTCTGACTTAAACTCTATATAAAGTAGTTCAGACTAGCGCCACCTGCAGGAGCTACAGCAGAACATGACTGCTGACACTCAGGGATCATAGATGGCCTGTATAATAACACATCAGTCACACCACACCACTATTTTTGCTTTAATACCTTAAATCTTGCTGCTACTTTTACTTGACTATGATTTGGAGTATTTTAACGTAGCTGAATTTTATTTAAGGATTAATATTCTTCTACCACTAGAACTCAAACAAGTTTATCTGAAAAATGTTCAAGAATGAAGATCATTTCTGTTACTCAAAAATGGAATTTTGCGCATAATTTGGCAAATCACAGGCACTGCAACTCACTGAAATATTCCAGAACACATAATAAAACTGGTCTATTGGGGAATGTGGACAGAATGAAGGAAGAAATCTAATGAATTTTAATATGAGTGTCTAAAAGTGGTTCTGTTTCCCGCCTGAGTGGTCAAAATGGGAACAAACAGCCGTGTAAAGTTGTCTTTTCTTATTATATTCATTAATAACCCACCGAAATCATGAGAAACTGAGCCAAGAGGAGCCTTTATTGCATTCATTTTCCTTTTATTTGGTAAAGTGCATTGGAAATGCTTCGCATAGAATCTCTGTATTATACAGAATTAGAGGAACACCAAAGTGATGGTGTTTATAGAAATACAGGACTTAGAATGGAAGGATCTTCCCTGTATTTTAATGTTGAAGTCATTTATGTATCAACAAATTCTTAAATAGACTGGAAGCTGACGTACTCCCCAGTAGCAGGAAAGAATAACTGGATGTTGTAAAATCATTTAAAGATAATCTGGTGAATGAAGTCAAACGATAAGAGAACATTCTGTTAATTAAGAGTCTTAGAAACATCTGCTGGTTCTGTTTGACTGATTTCTTTTAGAGTGTCAAGTGCAACAAATACCAGCTTTAACTTCTCAAAGATGTGGACTAAAACCCCACTTATGTTCCGCTAACATCCCAGCTGAGACCAAGCAGGTGTTAACCCGGAAGGTTGCGACAGATGACGGAGATCCGGCGCTGTCTGGGAACTTTCTGTCCGTTAAACACAGACTCCTCATCTTTCAGGATCTCATGAGTGTATTGGTATCGGGCCTGGTCCCTGTAGAGGACAGCAGAGGATCAAACACTTCTCTAGTCTGAACTTAGTGCTAGAATTCAGTACAACATGAGGAAACATGGTTGGGTGTTGCTACAGACAGTTTTTTCTGGACAATAATCATTTCCAGGATTGAAGACATAATCAAAAAATGTAATACTTGATTAAAATCTTAACCCTGTAAAGCCTGACCCATCAAAAAATACCCAGAAAATTCTATTTTTTTATTTTTTGGAACTGAGATGTTTATTAACCATTTTAACAAAATCCATCTAAAAAAAAATTTAAAAATTGCCATATCATTTTGTTTCTATTTTTTTGTATCACATTTGATCCATTGTGCAGCTTTGGCAACTTTTTTCTCACAACAATGTTGATTTTAGAAACAAAAACTAGTTTGTTTTATTTATTTAACTATTTATCATGTTGACGAGCTAGAGGTCTCAGAAACTCGTGGCAAATATGATACAAACGGTTATATAGGGTTAATAAATGATCTTTACTGAACCTCAGTATGTAGAGGGAGCGTCTGGACAGCAGCAGGTCCAGCCACTCGCTGGAGTCGTCCTCCTTCACTAGACGCATTATACTGTCCGACAGAAGACTCAACCCCGCTATGGTGCTGCCACAGAACTGAAACAGGAGCACAGCTTCTTTATCTGGAAATGATGCAAAACCCAGCAGAATACTGGACAGAAAACTGAAAGGAAACCTTGACGCTGTCGATGTGGGGCTTGATGTAGCCGGCTTTGTCCAGGTCCAGAACGTGCACGGGGCCGAGCAGCGAACTCCCTTCAGGAAACGCTGCAGACCGGACACGAGTCAGGATCTCCTCACACGCTGCTCCCCAAGTCACTCGCTCCGTCTCCCGGTAGCCGTGGATGGCCTGAAAGTGAGTCCATCAGCCGTCAACTGGAACACATCCATGTGCTGACTGATTTAGCACAACATTTAAAAGTAATAAAATCATGTTATATGCAAGGACGATATTTTGACAAAACTGAGAATGATTGAAATTTGTCAACAGATTGGTTCCAACTGTCGGTTCAAAAACAAGCTTTGTAAAGTGGATTATATGTTGGGTGATTGTGAAGGAAAACGGTTTGAGGATGTAAACGACAAAAACAAGACAAAATGACAGAATCAAGACACAAAATGACAAAACCGAGACAGAATATTATAAAAATGAGACGGAAAACAAAATATCAGCAGGTTATTCTAACATGTTGTGGGACACATTCCATGTATAATAATAATTATTTAAAATATTATGTTGATTAAAAAAATGTTCCCACAATTACAAGAGACATCAATGGAAAAATAAATCAAAAAAGGAGATTGAAATTTCATTTGAGCTGTTTTATTAGAGATTCCGTTTGGTCATCAGGGGGGTGGAACAAGAGAAAAATGGCATTTTAGGGAAACTCCAGACTTATTTGGTATTTTAAAAATATTTTCAAGTATTCTTTTCTCCTATTTTTGTAGATGTGATCTCAGGACGAGAACATTTAGACAACTACTGCATGTTTTAGGATTTGGATTATTAGAAAATTGATGTAAAATGTCCTCCAGTTCTGGAATGATCCTTAAATTGCAATTTTGATTTGAATCTGTCAGAAAAGCCGCACTTGGATATTTTCCACAAATTGTGTGCAGTAAATTACTGTTTCTCTCCAGCTTTGCATTGGACTGAAAAGGGTTTGTGTGTTTTACCAGCCAGTCAGAGGTGTTTAATGCAGATTAAGAGAACCAAAACACACAGTTTAAAGGCGGGATTTGTTGTAAAACTGCTGTATTTTCCTGCTGATAAACTGGAGCCTGAATACTGACAGAAATGATGAGGAGATGTTGGTGTGTCAGTAGCAGCATCTTGGCTCTCACTAACTGGACTGAATTAAAGGTAAACACGCATTCATTTCATTTCTCCTGGCTGATAACACTGATACAGGGCTTCTACAGATATCAACCAATCAAATTTTATGCTTTTTAATGCCATTTTAATGCTACAATGTAAAAATTTTAATGCCACGACTGTGAACTCAACAAATTACACCGATGGTTTTTTTTTTTTTTTTTTTTTTTTTTTTTGCAAAAGATGATTTTTATGTGAAAACTGTCCCTACATTTCACTATTTCTGAATCCGGAAACCACCCCTGACCTCCCACGGGCTGTAGTCATTCTCTGAATTCCATGTTTTCTAGCCATTTCCCAGCTGTCCTCCACCTGGTCCAGCCTGCCGGTCACTTTAACCCTCCTGTTGTCCTCATTTACGGGCACCAAAAAATATTGTTTTCTTGTCTGAAAAAAAAAAACAAAAAAATTCAGCAAAAAAATTCCTCAAAATTCTGAAAATTTGCAAAACCTTTAGGAAGAAAATTCCAATAATTCTTTAAAGTTTCCTTTAAAAGTTTTATTTAAAAAAAAAATCCCCCAAATTTGACAAGAAAATTCTTGTAAATATTTTTTAAAAAATGAGTAAAAATCTAAAAAAATCCTAAAAATATCTAAAGTGATTACATATATATCAGTAAGACTTCTAATATTTTCTTTAAGAACATTCACATAAAAATCAACTGGATTCGCTGGATTTTGGTTGATTTTTTGTGAATGTTCTTAAAGAAACATTTTTTTTAGCATTTCTTTTTTCCACCGAAAAATGTTCAAAAATTTCCCAAAAATGTTGAAAATGTGGACATCAGAAGTTTCACTGTGAAATTTTTTTTAAAAAAAATAATTTTTCCACATTTTCAAATTTTAAAGCGGGTCAATTTGACCCGCAGGACGACACGAGGGTTAAATACATGCAGTTTTTGGTAATTGTACCCAACCAGCTGGAACAATTATCGCAATGCTTCGGCATGTTTACGCAGATGCACATATCTGACGAATCGCAGTCTATAATTATATATTATTACAATATTATTGTCAAATATTTTCTTGAAAACTGCAAAGAATTTTAAATGCCGTTGAGAATCAAATGTAATGATTTTTAATGCCATTCAAGGCCTTAATTTTCCCCAAATCAGCTAAATGACTATTAATGCTTTTTAATGCCCTGCAGGATGCTGTAGTTCTCTAACATCAGGACTCACATCGTCCCAGTGGTCGAACTCGTAGCGTTTCCTCCTCAGACCAGGTTCCAGCTCCTGCAGGAGAGCAGCCTCCTCCTCCTCGGTGATGAAGCCGGTCCTCACCTCCACCTGGAGGCCGAGGCTCAGCACGAGTTCCCGGTTTGACCCGACGACCGGAGCCTCGACCCGGAGCGGAGACGGTCCGCCGGTGGCTCTGGAGCTCAGACGGCGGCGGTGAGTGGAATAAACGGCCGGTTTGTGGATTTGTTTCAACACCGTCCCCAAAAGTCTCATGTTTCTGTCTGAAATATGATCATAAAGAAGAGTTTAGGCGGTTCTACTTACGTTTTTACTGCGTTTCACCAAGTCAAGTTCTGGGAGCCGCCATCTTGGAAACGCAATGCACTGTGGGGGTTGTAGTCTAACGGCAATAAACGCACGAGTCACGGCAAGAATACCTCAAATGTTTATATTTCTATTTCTATAGACAGCTACAGACAAAATAATATTTATTTTGAAATCACATTAAAAAACGCCTGTATTTTTACTACCCCCACGTCAGATATTTAATTGTACCATAGCTACTGTGTATATTTTTTGCAAAATCAACGTCAAGATGTGGGGAAAAAAAATCTAAAAGCTAATGTCTCATGTGGGGACATGGGTTCTGTAAAGCGTCTTGAGACAATTTGACCTGTAATTGGTGCTATATAAATAAACTGAATTGAACTGAATTCATATAAAATAAATAATAGATAATATCTAATATATTTTAAAGATATTTCCCGAAATTTGCAAATTTACACATTGCACAAAATAAGCCTTTGGAATGAGACTTTATTCTGTTACCCAACATGACCAGACTTTTATTTATTTTATTATTTTATTGTTTTCTTTAATAATAATGTAATTATCTACAGTTTATGCAGCCCATGATGGAGAGTGATGGTGATTTTTAATGGCTATCAATAAGTCCTGGTTCTGTTCTCGCCCAGCAGCTTTTTTATTTCCATACATGTGTTTGTACTTTATGTTACTGCGTCGCTGTGCTTCCAGGCATGCATGCAAAGCCACAAAGACTCCTGCTGAGTGCCGGCCTTCCTCCGTGGCTCTGGGATATGGACGCACAAAGAGATGAGCGGCGATGCAGAGAAAAGCACCGGATGCACACGATGGAGTTCTCTGCTGTGAACAGTGGAGGGCAGTGGACACCAGTGAGAGTCTGAACGCTCAGGTTAGTGGTCACCTGCCTCAACATCTGCTCAGAGCAGGTGGAGTTACCAGTTTGTTCACCACACAGATAAAGCTGGACGAAATATTCACTAAAACGTCCTGTTTATTGCTGGGCTGGTTGCTGAAATGCATCATGTGGATTTGTTTTGTTCTAAATGTCATCCTAATTATTCATTTATTAACAATATAGCTGTTTTTGATGATACTAAGTGACAGCCTCCACCATAATTAAACAGAAGACTGAAAGCTATAAATACGGCACCGTTTAAAAATTTGAGGTCACCCAAACAGTTTCACGTTTTCCATTTTTTTTTCCATATTTCATTGTACTAAAACACAATGAAATATAGTAAAAAATATCGTAAAATATATGAAAAATACATTAAAAAAATATAGTAAAAATACAACAAAAATACAGTAAAAATATAGTAAAAACCTAGCAAAAATATAATAAAAATACAGTAAAAATATAGTAAAATGTATTAAAAGTACAGTAAAAATCTAGCAAAAATATATATTTAAAACACAGTAAAAGTATAATAAAAATACAATAAAAATATAGTAAAATACATTTTTAAAAATGCAGTAAAAATATGGTAAAAATACAGTAAAAAACATAGTATAAATACAATAAAAATACAGTAAAAATATAATGAAATATATTAAAAATACAGTAAAATATAGTAAAGTATAACAAAAATACAATAAAAATATGGTACAATATGTTAAAAATGCAGTATAAATCTAGTAAAAATATAATAAAATATAATAAAAAATACACAAAAAATATACATTACTGTTTAAAAGTTTGGGGTCATCCAGACAATTCCATGTTTTCCATGAAAACTCCCACTTTTATCCATGTGCTGACATAACTGCACAAGGGTTTTCTAATCATCAATGAGCCTTTCAACACCATTAGCTAACACAATGTAGCATTAGAACACAGGAGTGATGGTTGCTGGAAATGTTCCTCTGTACCCCTATGGAGATATTCCATTAAAAATCAGCTGTTTCCAGCTACAATAGTCATTTACCACATTAACAATGTCTACACTGGATTTATCATTCATTTAATGTTATCTTCACTGAAAAAAAACTGTTTTTCTTTCAAAAATAAGGACATTTCTAAGCAACCTCAAACTTTTGAACGGTAGTGTATCTGAATTATATATATTTTTTTTTAAAGGAGATATAGAAAACTGAAATAGTAAAACCAGTAAATACAGAATAAATTCAATATAAGAGCAAAAACACAATATTCTCCATTTCTTGTTCCTTCTTTGGGCCCAGTGAATGACAGCTGGGAGATGGGGAGCCTTTTTTTAAAAAAAGGGTTAAATCAGAAATAGAGATTGAAAGAGGCAGAGAGAGGAAAATTCTGAGAGCAGATAAAGTGGTGACTTCATCTTCACTGGAGTTTCCCCAGAAACAAGCTGCTGGCCTACTTACCACTAAGGACAGGTTAGCGTCCTCACTCTGCTGCTTTCTGTTTTCAGTCGATGTTTTTGTTGAAAGTGAGGGGCAGAATATCTGTGGACTTTAAACTTTGTGTGAAAAGAGGCTGAGAATCAGATGAAGGGAGGTTTTGCTTGTGCAGCACATCTTCTTTACCCCACTTCTGACTAGGTTAATAATTCTAGGAGTTTAAAAATGCATTATTTATCTCACCGGGCTGGGAACTTCTTAAGTAGGTATTTTTTCCTCTATTGCACTTTATCCTCTGACAAATGCTGCTTTTGGTTCATGTGTACATTAGCTCCTGCTTATAACATCCAAATGCGTTCTCTGTATGTACAAACAACGTCGGCTGGTCTCGGTCAGTGAGCATCCACAATAAAACAAAGTCCCCCTTCTTCCTCCAACACACACAGAACCGATGCGATGCTGGGTCATTGTCGGACGCCACACTGCTGCCCCCAGCATCACATCCATCCAGCCATGAGGAGCTTTTTGGGTTCGTATTTAAATTCCCAGTTGGTGCTCTCGTTTAAAGCTGCCGTGATTCACCGGCTTGTCATCGGTCAGCTTCTCCTGCAGGCGTCGTTATGTCTTCTGTTGAATCATGCGATTAATGTGAAAATCACCAGAAAAACACTTGGCAGTGGTGGGTTTTTTTCACATGTGCAACCTGTCTGCCATCGCTGCACAGCAATAAAACACCAGGAAGTCAGAGTGTCAGAGGACAGGGATTACACCTGATAATCATTTTAAGGTGAGGAATAACTAGGTTGTCATGGTGAAGGAAAGGATGTGAGCTTTAGCCGACACACTGAGGTGGAGCTTAAACATGTGTTGAAAAACAGAAGGAAAACTCCAGCTTGTTTGCTTTTTCCTTGATTGCTCATTTCATGTCAGTGAGTTCACTCCTGCTCTCCCTCCCTGTCTGGCTCCATCTGTGGTCAGAAACTAGCCGGGCTTTCAGTCACTATAAGAGCATGCTGTGCTTTAAATGTAGATTTAGTTTGTCTGCCAGCACCCATCTGCTGGAATTACTGTTTTAACTTGTGTGTGACACAGTTTCCTATAGATGGACTCTTCAGTATTAGCCTGCTTTACTTTTCACTCTGTTATAACATATTAAACAACACATTTGACCCACATTGTGATCTGTCATGAAACGATATTTTAGACACATTTTTTGTGTCTGATGTGCACCGGTCTTGCAGAAGTTTACGTGGTGGTCTATGGAGGAGCGGGTTCAGCAGGGGCGGAGTGCTCTACATGCATTCAGCCATTGAATTATTCAGCCTTATGAATCATTGAGTCACGACACTCCTTTTTAGGCACTCGCCTCAGAGCTCCAGCCTCACAGCTACCCACCACTTGAACATCTGACAGAGAAAGAGAAAACAACAGAGAACCATCCAGACACTTTTTGACTCTCCAGAGACAGAGCGGCTGGTTTTTTAAACATGTCGCGGTGGAACCCATGATTCCCATCGTTTTTTGTTTTTTGAGGGGAATAATTCTGTTGTGATTATTCATCATCGCTCTTTGACTAAAGTCATTAAAAGTTAATTAGTTTCTCCATCCAGTTGTGCAGAATCATTGCTTGATTTTCAAAGATGTGATCATCATTCCTGCAGTTCCCTCACCGATTTTAACAAGCGGACAGAATGTGAAAGATTAACTGAAGTTAATCACAGCTGGTCAGCAGAATCTATGTTTTATAAAAGGCCTGAGAACTGCTACTGTATGAGAGTATAAATTCAAATCCATCATGTCTTGACACTAACAAACCAACATCTCGTCCCTCCTACCATCTTATAAACATCCATTATTAAGGTGAACCCATTATGAACTTTGATATTAAAGTGTGGGTCACTTGGAGGCAGAGGGACGAGGTTTCAATCAGGCAGCACTGCAGGGCAAAGACGGCCTCCCAATTAAACACGCTATAAATACACCCGGTTTGTGCTGCGTCTCTCCTATAGAGACAGCGCATGTGTTCTTGTGAGGTAACAATGTTTTATGCATGGATGGCCTTGGACTTGTTGTCGCTCCTCGCTGCTTCTTGTGCTCCCTGTGAGGAATAACAGGTTTGGACAGAAGGCTGCTGCTCCTCAAAGGCTGCAGCTCTGAAGGGCAATAGATAATTTCACAGATCATCACACCCAAGTGTAAACACACACACACACACACACGTTTATGGACACACACAAAGACACAAGATGTAGCGGCCTACAAAAGAGGAAGATAATTTTTCAAAATCTAATAAACAACAAGAGCAACATCATTCAAATGTCACAAACCAGCACAAGACTGAAACATCAGAACCGATTCACACTTTAATTATCTCAGTAAATGACAAATACACCAAGACAATGTGGTGACAATAGAAAATTGATAGCAACGCTACTTTTTCAATATTTGCTTCCAATATCGGATCACGTTAATATATTTTAGAAATGATTTGTCCCATCTCTCCTTTCTCCTGTTAATTTATCTTAATTTGTCATGTTATTAGTCTGTGGATGGATGTTATGTTGTTAATATTTTCATAGTAGTAATGCCACAAAGGGCCTTTCTCACATGTTTTTTTTCCTGTATTTTTAAAAATTGTCATTGCATTTCTTAGCCATTAACCTCAACCTTAAAACCAAGTCTTAGCCTTCAAACGATTCTAAAAATGAGTTCTATTAAACATACATGTGCAAATATTAATATCACCTCATTAGCTCGACCTTTTGTTTCTTCATTTTTTGGTAAGGTGATACAAATCATCTCGAAACTGACTGCAGAATATGGCACGTACACACACAAAACACATATTTAGAGTTGTTTTTCCTTCTTCACACCCCCCTCCCCCATTCATAAACATAAATTGTCCGTAGTTGTGAATGTGAGTGCGATTGTTTGTCTCTATGTGTAGCCCTGTGATAGACTGTTACCTGTCCAGGTGAACCTTCACCCTAAATCAGCTGGGATAGACTCCAGCCCCCAGCGACCCTAATGAGGATTAAGTGGTGTATAGATAATGGATGGATGGAAGAAGAACTGTAAATAGAAATATAGAAAATAGAAATATAAGATGATAGTATGTGCAAGTGTAGCTTATTATTTTAAAGATAGCTTATAACAGTAGTTGCACTAAATATTGCACATTACTGAACATATTTGAAAAAGAAATGGCTTAATGCAGCGCTAAAACTACACACAAGGTGCAGCTGCATGTGTGTAAACGTGTAGTTTGAGACCATAAATACACACAAAATGTATAAGTTAATGGTGAAGTTGCTTGCTGACATTCAGGTCCAGACAGTTTTTATTTTAGGATTTTTCTTTTTCTTTATTCCACTTAATAATAATTGTACTTTTTATGACACAATCTTTGGTGTTTTGGTGATATTATCAAGTGGATATTAATGACATTTGGATGGGAAAATTGTATGAAAACATTCTTAAAACTTCCCAGAGCCCCACCAGCCCAGGTGTTGGTTCTGCAGCTGTCCATGGTGCTGAACTGTCTCCATGGTATTGTCCATAATGTTTAGATGGTGCCGTGGTGCTGTCCATTGTGCTGAAGTGTCTCTATGGTATTGTCCATAATGTTTAGATGGTGCTGTGGTGCTGTCCATTGTGCTGAAGTGTCTCTATGGTATTGTCCATAATGTTTAGATGGTGCCGTGGTGCTGTCCATTGTGCTGAAGTGTCTCCGTGGTATTGTCCATAATGTTTAGGTGGTGCCATGGTGCTGTCCATTGTGCTGAAGTGTCTCCATAGTATTGTCCATAATGTTTAGATGGTGCCGTGACGCTGTCCATTGTGCTGAAGTGTCTCCATGGTATTGTCCATAATGTTTAGGTGGTGCAGTGGTGCTGTCCATGGTGCTGAAATGACGTCGTGGCGCTGTCCATGGTGCTGAAGCTGTGTGATTCCATCTATTTGTCTATCTGTGATCAGGACTTCAGATCTGTCTTCTGGCATGCCCTTGTGCTGGAGTCAGTCTCGGTCTCGCGGGCCGGAAGTCTTCTTTAAGTGGACACGAAGCAAACCGATCCCTCTCTGACACATCGGATAGGCGTTTAAGGTCGCCCCGTGATCGATCGGCTCGCCACGTGCAGCGTTTCCTCTCTGCCTGTTCGATCTCTCACAAGAGGTGAATTAATTCCTCTGGTCACCCTTAAATCTGTATATGCGCGATCATTTTCCATTCACAGAGGCGGCTATTTGTGGACTCAATCAATTAGGTCACATAAGAGAATGTTGTGCTGTGATGCTGCTCCAGCCTCCTCCTGCTCCTCCTCTCAACGCAACGTGGCACCAGCACTTAGCCGAAAGTGTGTATTGAGTGACTCAGTGAATATGACGCTCCTCTGCGCTCCCCCCCACTTGGAGGGTGTAAACTGAGATTTTGTAAACGCAGAAAGTGACGTGCAGTGGTGGACTGGACCAAAAAAATGTAATCAGGAGAGAAGGAAAAAAAATACCGCAGCTCTTCTCATCTCTCGGCTTTGTTTCTCTGTGGAGTCGCTGGAGATGTGAGAAGTGCTGCAGAGCATATGGTCATACCTTGGACAGGCACCGACGGGTTTTTTCTTTTTGGTGGAGAGGAGAGGAGAAGATCCTCGACTCTTCCAGGGAGGGAGGGAGGAGAGAGCGCTCTTCGTCCATTAATTTCCAAATGTCTGTTGCTAAGAATAGCCTCCCCCCCCTCCACCTTCTCTAACAAACACACGCAGACTCGTTCGTGCGCGCACACTCTGACGCGCATTCAGTCGCACGCACGCGCCGGTGTGCGCGCCGTCATTGTCAGCTTGGGTTGCAGCTGTATCTTTGCAGGAGCTGCATGATGCCAACACCCCCCCCCCCCCAAAATCACACACACGCACACCACAGACGCGCACGCATGTGGCTGTGATGCTGCTATGTCCTTATGAAACACACACTTACATGGAAGAGACACAGATGTCACTTCAGAGGCTGTTTTACACTTTATTTAGAGCTGATCTGGAGTCTGTAGAGGTCCGTTCACCTGGGCAGGTCTACAGCCTGAAGCACCTTAAGACAACCAGGCGATAGACGGTGCCTCGGTCCGTGACACACGTCTGGAAGTTGGACGAGCTGCGTGCGTCATGTGGCTGCAGAACTGAGCTTCACACGAGCTGAACGGCTCCGAGGTGCGATTTGATTTCATTCTACAGACTCCGGCCTGAATTCCAAGGAAAACCAAGTCGGTCCCCTCCCTTTCTTTTTCTTTGTGTGTGTGTGTGTGCGCGCGCGCGCGTCTCCATCCATTCACCGATCCATCCATCTATCCATCCGTCCGTCTGTCCCTCTCCTCCTCCCCTTGGGGCTGCTGGACGAGCAGAGGAGGCCGTGAGAGGAGCAGATTCAGTGAGAGAGGGAGGAAGGACGCTGCCAGGACATTCGGGCTCATCGGTGCGGACCAGAGCAGACTTTTTTTCGGGGCGGGGATGGTGAGGGACTTTCTCGGCTCTGCTGCGTCTCGAACGGCCGAACCAAGATCATGAGAGGCTGCAGGGCGGCGGAGAAGCGGCCGTCGTCCTCTTGTCTTTGACGCCCCGTGTGTCCCCAGATCAGCTCCTGGATGGCCGCGCAGGTGAGGGATGGAAGCTGATGGTTGCAACGAGGGAGGATGCTGCTGCTGCTGCTGCTGCTGAACTGAGAAAATCCGTGTAAAAAAGCGCAAGACAACAATGACACCAACGTTTCGAGGAAAAACGGTATTTTTCTTCCTCCTTTCTGCTCGACGTTGTGCTTTGTGAAATAAGACACATTTTTGCTTCTCGTCAGAGCGCACTGGTTAAACAGCTGGAAGGTGGCGGGGGAGACGTTTTAGCCACACACTGTATCAAACATTGCGGATGTTTTAAAATAAATAAATAATCGTAGCTTTTTCTCCCGTTTTTGATGCCTTCTATGTCTTCGGAAACGCGACAGTTTCCAGAATGCCAAGTTGATCCTCAGCGTAGATAGCTGCAGGCTGCTCTTTATTCAAACATTCATTTTCTAATCTTATTTCTGGAGGCCTGTGTGACATTCGGGGCGGTGAGCTTGTCTTTACATACTATCATGAGAGTAAACAAATGAGGCGTCCAGAGAGGTGCAGGGAGCTCCGGTGCGCTCTGATCCAGGACGACATGAAACCTTCATGTTAGCTCCAGTCTCCAGATGGTTTCATGTTGGGGACGAATCCTGCTTTCTACGGACTGAAGAGCGGCCGAGCCTGAGACACCCCGCGGCTCTACCCTCCGGTGCAACCAGCCAGCCAACCGACCACACATTTAATTTCCTCACACCTACAGCTGGCCGCCGGCAGAGACGCGCAGAGGAGACGCTTCATGGGCGTCCTCGTCTGCTGAACACGGAGCTGCAGATCGGCTCTCCGGCTGCAGGTGTTCGGCTGAAGATACAAGACAACCCGATGTGCTTATGAGACGTTCCGATCCAGATGGGATGTAATGTTGTGTGGCTGCACAGCTGAGCATTGGTCTCCTTCTCCGCTGCTTCGTGAAGATTGGCTTTCGGTGTCCACAGAATGGCGCGGTTCGGAGACG
This sequence comes from Amphiprion ocellaris, assembly GCF_022539595.1. Taxonomy (NCBI): domain Eukaryota; kingdom Metazoa; phylum Chordata; class Actinopteri; family Pomacentridae; genus Amphiprion; species Amphiprion ocellaris. The sequence goes on from NC_072784.1 coordinate 32,094,482, forward strand.
AGGTACCGGCCAGGTACGGCGGAGGGCCCGGCGGAGGGGGCCCGGGCGGTCGCGGCGGTAGCAGGCAAGGTGGACCCCACGGACACGGTCACGGCCACGGCCATGGCCACGGCCACGGTCCACCCGGAGGCCCCGGGGCCCAGAGAATGTACAAGCAGTCTATGGCGCAGAGAGCCCGGACAATGGCCCTCTATAACCCCATCCCTGTGCGCCAGAACTGCTTCACGGTCAACCGGTCGCTGTTCATCTTCAGTGAGGATAACTTCGTGAGAAAATACGCCAAAAAGATCACCGAATGGCCATATCCTTTCCCTGGCAGTGAGTAGAGCTCTGAGGGCCTCCAGGTAGGCCTGAGGAGCCACAGCAGCTCCACGTTCTCCTTCTCATTCCTCAAACTGCAGGCTTCACATTAACGCCCTGATAACAGGAAGGTGCAGGTCCGTCTGAGGTGAGCTGCTGACAGGAAATGCTTGACTTGTAATTTATAGTTAATTAGGAGGAGGAGGTGTGGAGCTTTACGAGGCTGTTGATCACCGTCAGTCACATTTGTTAGGAATTTCATGTCACAGTGGAGTGGGACCTGTGTGATATACGTGTGTGGTGGTGTTGGTAGTGGGGTGGTGGGGGAGAGGAGGGGGTTGGTAGGGTGGTGGTGGGGGGGAGTGGGGGGGTTGGTAGGGTGGTGGTGGGGGGGAGTGGGGGGGTTGGTAGGGTGGTGGTGGGGGAGAGTGGGGGGGTTGGTAGTGGGGTGGTGGGGGAGAGTGGGGGGGTTGGTAGTGGGGTGGTGGGGGGGAGTGGGGGGGTTGGTAGTGGGGTGGTGGGGGAGAGGAGGGGGTTGGTAGGGTGGTGGTGGGGGGGAGTGGGGGGGTTGGTAGGGTGGTGGTGGGGGGGAGTGGGGGGGTTGGTAGTGGGGTGGTGGGGGAGAGTGGGAGGGTGGTGGTGGGGGGAGTGGGGGGTGTCTGGGGGGTGCTGCTGGTTGCTGATGTCAGCATGTGCAGTGAAGGCCTCAGAACCAGCAGAGGGGAGGAGGTGGGGAACCAAAAGAGATGAAAATAAGCAGAATGTTTGTGTGTGTGATGCACGTTTCCATATCAGCATGATGCAGGTGTCTCTCTAGATATGGCCTCTATGTGTGTGTGTGTGTGTGTGTGTGTGTGTGTGTGTGTGTGTGAGTGTGTGTGTTTGAGATAGATAAATGTGAGTATAGTAGATAATAAGGTACACGTTGACACAGTATTTAATTTTTTCCCCATTTTGAGGCTTCTATTAATCACAAAAGATGCAGGTGTCACTGTGTGTGTGTGTGTGTGTCTGTGTGTGTGTGTGTGCGTGCGTGCGTGCGTGCGTGCGTGCGTGCGTGCGTGCGTGCGTGCGTGCGTGTGTGTGTGTTACATATTTACTGAGTTCTGCAGGAGAAACGGTGAACTGATTTGTGATTGAAGCCTTTTCATTTCCAGGGTTTGTCTGAGTGAATGCGTGTAAATGTGGACGAGTCTCTGAGTGTTAATGACAGGAGGAGGAAATTGGAGTAATGATTATATTGATCTGTGCTGATGCTTGAGCCATGACATAACTACACACACTAATTGGGTGTTCTGGTGAAATGCAGGAGCTCCTTGTAGTCGCTCTGAGTCACGTCTATTCACCGCCTGAACGACAGACAGAGCAGGAGTGTGCACGATATCTGATGCTGCATATTCATAGATTTAAAAAACATGAATAAGATTCAACTTTTAGCTTTAAATATGCTGTGATGACTTACTGACACCATTCACTCACTTCTATTAGTAACAAGTTGTCTTCTGTGAAAAAAAAAAGCTGTCATACATTAAATATAGAATTATTCTGTTTTGTCTCTGTAGAATCAGTTTTTGCCTTTTCCTGTCAGTCGAAAGCAGGGGTGTCCAACATGCGGCCCGCAGGCCAAAAGCGGTCCTCCAAAGGGTTCAATCCGGCCCTCAAACTGTAAAAATTCCAGAGAAGACATAAACTGCAGATTGTAAATTAGTAAAACTATAAATTTAAAATAATTTTTAGACCATTTTGCTTTGACTAAATGTGTTGTGTCTTTGTAGACACTATTGTTGAAATTTAACTTATTTTTCTTAAGAATTTCAGGTTGTTCATGATGTTTTGTAAAACAATAGTTCCTTAAATGTGAACATTTTCAGAATGTACATTTTTGCACTAAAACAAAGGAAACATGTTGAGTTATTTATCGGTTATTATGCTGTGATTTTACTGGTCCGGATCACTAAGATGAATCTGACTCTCCTGGTCTGTATAGTACATATCAGAAATGTCCCAATCCTGATGGAGATAGATCTGAAGTCCAACAAATAGGGCTTTAGAAGTACTGACATGTGCCACATTTGGAGTTCAGATGTAAAACTGGTGACATTGGGGTTTGTGTTTAGAGCTTTAACCCCTACAGGCCGCTATAGGACGCCTCTATCATCACGTTTTTGTGCAAAGAATTTTGCACTGTTTGGTGATAGTTTTTCTTTTTCCTTGTCTTTCTATTCGTTCTGTGTCTCTGCCGGTTGCTTTGCTTTTGCGACATCATTGTTCTCCTTTTGCAGCATCTTTGTGGTCATTTCCTGTTCCTTTTTGTGTCCTTTTGCGGCTGATTTGTGTGTTTCTGTGATCGCTTTGCATCTCATTGTTGTCATTTTGTCTCTTACCAGTTATTTTGAAGTTATATTTTGTGTCTCTTTAGTCATTTGATTGACTTTCTGACAAAAAATGCTGAACGTCTGATCACTTGAGTCCCATGAGGTCCATCCAGTAATCCATCCATTGCTCTCGTCATGTTCAGTATTTTCTGAGATCATGTCAAGGTGTCCGTGTCAAGGTTTTCAATTTATTGGTCATTTCTGAAGCTGTGATTTGTGGTGATGTTGTTTACGTGGTTGTAATAAATTGTGAGGTGCATCTAGCCAGTACTGTGTCCTGATCCTCGGGGAACACAGGCGTGTTATACTGCCTATTGCCTGTATATCACCTGTAGTGGGAAACCATGCAGGGCTGAGATGATGCTATCGATGTGGAAAAACCAACCAGGTTAAGTTCACAAGAAGGAACAGAGTGGGTTTCATACTGAAGCTTTATTTCAGAGACCAAATGGAGCAAAGTTTCCTTTTAAGACCAGGAATGAAATCGCTCATTTGTTGTTGCAGATTTAGTTCCATCTACCTGGATTATGTCCTCCCAAATTACCTAATGTGCTGAGCAAAGTCCTCACTTTGCAGATAGTGGTGTAGTGACAACGGCCACATCAGTCATGAGGTCATCTCAGGTAACCAGAGCCCACTGCACCACTGTGGACCGTCAGGGTGTCCAGTTTCCCATCAGCTGATGTGTTTCAAACCAAAATGAACAATACGGGGCTGAGCTGCAGAATAATATGGTCCATAGTTGAATATCTAGAACTTTCAGATGCACCTGATAGATAGAAAATGTAAACCGGAGGCAATGATAATAATAATAATAATAATGATAATAATGATAATAATGATAATAATAATAATAATAATAATAATAATAATAATAATAATAATAATAATAATAATAATAATAATAATAATAATAATAATAATAATAATAATGCATTTTATTTGTGTAGTGCTTTTCTGGGCATTCAAACGATAAACCAGCTCCAGTGCATCGTTTCTACTCTACTAGGTATATAAATGTGTTTCCTACTTAAAAAAAAACAGTTTCTCTGGAAAATCTTAATATTTTTGATCATCCTGATTAAATTATATTTCTTGTAGTTTGAGAATACGTTTAATAAAGATTAAAAGACGTCTAAATTCTGTGATTTTAGCTCCTTAAACGTGAATATTTTCTGGTTTCTTTCCTCCTCTGTGACACTAAAATGAACATCTTTGGACAAAACAAGACATTTTTAAAAAACTAAATTTAAATAAATTTTTAAAAACTAACAGCAGATTGCAGGTCCAGTAGGTTTAAAAGCTGAAAGCTGATTCAAATGAACAATTAAATCAGTTTTGCATTAATAAATAATCAAAATTATGCTCCTGGAGTCAGTGAATCTTTTAATTATATAAACAGTAAATAACAATAACTCACTTTGTGCTGTGGATGTTGCTGTTAAAACTGTCCCTTTACAGCTTGTTAAACTCATATAAACTGATTGTTTTGTTTTTATCCATTTTATAACTTCAGTGTAGTGCTTTGAGATTTTGCCTAAATGAAAAATGCATTACAAATTATTATTATTATTATTATTATTATTATTATTATTATTATTATTATTATTATTATTATTATTATTATTATTATTATTATTATTATGTCCAACTTAAAACACTGCAAGAAAATAACTCATATTGTGAAAACGGGCACCAAGAAATGATGGAACATCTTTAAAAGGCTCCATTCTGCAGGATTTTGCATTTGAACCTCCATCATTTTCCAGAATTTCTCTGTTCAACTGTCCTTCATGTCCCTAGTTTTTAAAGATTTCTCCTTCAGTGTCCCTTTAAAGAGCAGCAGGGAAGTAAATATTACTGCAACAGAGTTCAGAGATATTAGCTGATAAAACCTGGAGTTTGGTGGTGGATTCACTGGAACCTGCACCAGAAGCATGTTGATCTGTTGGATTTACTGGCTGATGTTTCACTGAATGAAGCTGGTTTTTGGATCCACCAGAGTCTCGGCAGATTCTCCACTCAGCGGAGTTCTGACCTGCAGCTTTATTTAGTTGTGAACTGATGGTGGACCCGAGGGAGAACCGTATAAATAACTATTCTCTCACATCCACCATTAGACGCAGCAGCCTGATGTTTGGTTGTTTAATTAGAATTAACCTTACAGAGTTTGCTCTCATTACTGAGCCGTTTTTAAAAAGAAACAAGTGGTGGACAAATAGTTCCTCAGTAAATAACGTCAGCGTTTATCTCTGAGTCTCTGTAAGGCTGAACCTCAGTACAAAGGAAACAGTTCAGATGAATCCAATCCCAGAATCCTTTTATTTACAATCAGTGCATATATAGAAGATAATCAAGTTTTACAAGCAATACTGTGCAATGAACTTCAGTAAACATTTTGTTCCTTAATTTATGAGAAAAAATCTAAAACATCAACTAAAGATTTATTTTTCAAGTAATTGTGATGCAGTTATATAAGTTTATAGCTGAAGCAACAGAATTTTACGGTGATTTTAAAGAAATTTAAAAGAATATTAAGAGAACATAAAGGTTAATGTCATTTAACTTTACCTCTTAAAGTGATAAAGTAAATTAGTAGCGTTTTTTCCTGCACCTTAAATGTTTAAAATCTCATTTCTACATGTATTATATTATATATTTATACTTATATGAAATGACTTCTATGCACCTTTACTTACCTTTGATCCTGGAGTATAATGGGTGTAGCTACCTGATCTGCAGCAGGTAGACAGACAGTTTTTCACCTTTAGGTTACTTTTGAAGTTCACAGTTCAACTTTATCAAGAGGTCCTGAAGAAAACCAACATTTACAACCAATGAATGTGCAACAAAAATGAAAATCTCATTGCAGAATTATAGAAAAATACAAACTCTACCAGATGTTGAAAAGCCTTTGGTTATTTATTATTTACATACTTTAAAGAGAGCTTTTCTACATTTATCCTTCAGTGTTGATAGGATGTTAATCAGAATGTGTAACCAGTCTGATAGAGACTAAATGAAGAGAGTCAGGAAAAACAAAACATGGCATCAATAAAATTAATTATGAGCATCTAAAAAGAATTCATGTCGGTTCAACTGAGAGAAAAAGGAACGTTTTGACTTCTGATTACTGCACAGATCAGAGAACATGTGCTGTAGCGTGGAACAGACGGTGGCTGAGCTCAGAAATAACATCTAATGTTACATACATGTGGGAAACTACATGGGTCATCCTATAGGACCTCAGAAATGAAACCCTCCTTCTCTGATCTTTGACCCGAACCGCATGGTTGATCTTGTTGAACTCCTGTCAGGTGTCACTCCATTACTGGAAACCTGCTGATGCATTTACACACATTCAAGTGTTTGCTTCTAAATATGTTCAAGTGTCAGGAGATTTATACTGTTCACCTCTGGAGGACGATAAAGTTGAGACCTGCAAACACATAGACACATACACACACACACACACACACACTCATGCGGACCATATGGTGTGTTCTGCGTCATCGTACTCGTGTTTTTTTCCTGTTGTTGTAAACGGAGAGGAAGTCGATATATGTTCTATCAATAGCAGCGCTGAGCTCGATATGAAACACGAGTGATATGTTTTAAAATAACTCCATTCAGAATCAGCAGGGTGCCACAGAGATCAGAGAACAGCCGGTGGTTTCCTGCACTTTTCTTCCTGTCAGGATCATGTGTGACTCCGGAGCATCTGCTTCAGATCTGAGGATCCTCTGCTTGCTGAGAGTTCTGTGTTTCTTGTGAGTGAGTAGAAGTGCTCCATATCTGATCCCAGAATCAATGAGGGATCCGATGACCGTTAAAGACTGCTTCAGCTGCTCCAGTCAATCACAACCTTCTGTGGCTTTAAAACCTTCTCTTAATTTGTGGCACAAATTGAAACCGTGGATGCTGTAGAGATGCTGGACGGCGGCAGGTTCAGGTGTAGCGACAGGTCTGCTGCTACCTGAGAATCACACTGAGGATGTTAAACTAAAGGAGGAAGCACCTCATAGCTGGACCTTAAAGACGACACCCAGATCTGTGCAGTTTAATAACAACACAAATGTCCAAAATGTTCACATCCTGCAGACTGCAACAGCTGAATCTGTTCCACACACAGAGGTTAACCTCATCAGTCTGTCAAAACATCACACACAGGTTGATTGATTTGGTGGTTTAGTATCACAAATTTCAAGGTGAAAAACTGTCAAACCATGATGGTAAAAATCTGTGAACTCTAAAACAGTTTAATTCAGTTTATATCACACTGAATCACTGTAAATAAGTTAATCAGGGAAAAAAAATATAGTTCTATTTTTTTTCTCTTGAAAAAATACATTTTACTTCTCTTACACAGTTATTTAATGTGTGTATGATATTCAGTACTGTAATTTTTGCATTAATTTCTCCAGTTTTCCCAGTTTAATGTACATACTGATAACATGCTGTAATATTTATAACAAGTAACATTTTTGCATTTATTTCATGTAAAAAGTACAGTTTGTACCGGTCAAAGTCACAGCTTTAATATTTATGACAGCTGTAACTGCAATTTTTCCACATGAATCATGATAGAAATACACATATTAAATGTTAAATACACTTTCTGTTGTCCTGATAATGGAAAAATGCTGTATTATATGTAACAGGTCACACAAACTTGATTTTATAGGTATTTTCATGTGAATTTTCAAGCAAAACAAACATTTTTAAAGCTTCATACTTTTTTAACCATAAAATCAATATTATCAACACATTTCTTTACTGTAAATGAAGAAAATGTTTTACCATAATTTTATGGTAGCATTTTGGTGACCACAGCTGCTGGAATTTTACCATAGGACTCACTTTTTTCTTTTTTTCAAGGTGCGCTAGGTTACAAGAACTGTTGCTAATCAGTGGTTATTGGCTCTGAGTACCAGATTTTAATGTACGTGCAGCAAATGTGACCAATAACAATGAGATATTAGAAGAATATTCTTTAAAAAACAACAGAAAAATAGATTCCTGATCTTGTGAAATCTCTACTGCAGATCATAAATTACATTTTACATGTGGTCACAGTTTGTTTTTGTAAATCTGCTGTTAATTGTAGACACTCTCTGCAGGAAAACCTCATTCAAAAGGCTGCTGATATGAAAGATATATGATAAAATGTGTTTCCTACCCTGGCTGACATGTTTTTTTGGTATGTTCTTGTATTCCTGATTATGTGAGTGCAGATGGAGATTCTTCACATGTCTCGGTCACTTTGCGGCCACCAGGTCCAGAGCCAGCAGGGCTTTATTTAGCTGATTATTAGAAGCAGACAGAGACACACCCAGGACAGAGAGCCGGAGGAGAGAGAGACCTGGCTGTTTTTGGGTGGATGTGGTAAGTCAGTGATCTACGTTCACTGCAGAATCTAAATTATTTATTGGCCGTTCTCCAGCTTGCTGCTGTCAGCTGATAACTAAACACACTTAGTTTTTTTGTGTGAGTGAGTGAGGGGTTTGTGTGTTTTCAGTGCAATCACTATAAGACGATACGGCTCATTTTTTTCCTGTTTCCTTTCATTTGGAAAACACATACACAGAACACAGGCGGCTGTGTTTCTTCTGTCCTCGGTGTGCTCATATTTGAGTGTTTATCTTTCACACTGCCCTTTATTTCCTTCCTAGTTCACACAGAGAGGGCAAACTGTTGGCAAAGTTTCCAGCTTCATCTGGGAATGTTTCCATGTAGCTTCTCCCAGACTAAGGGGTTAATCTGTGTGCTAATGTATAAAGTGTTGAGAGAAGGATGAGGGAAAAGTCTGGCTCTAATGTGCAGCCGGAGCAGAGACGGTGGAAAGACAGAAGCAGAGGAAGGAGGGGGGAAGCCAGTAAGACAGACATTATAGAGAGTGATAGGCTAATGAGAAACTATGGAGAGAGAGAGAGAGAGAATCAAACTGCCTGTCTGCATATAAATCATTGAACACAGAGTGGTGGAGAGACAAACGCTCAGGGACGGCCGGCTTCTCTGCAGCCTGGACCACAAACACAAACCTGTTTTTGTCACTTAGATCAACGCTGCATCGTCTCACATGCATTTCTTGGACATTTTGTCTTAAAATAACTCAAAATCTTCATCAAATCTTAACCAAAAAACAAGTGATTTGTCTTTTGGGGCTAATGCTAACCGTCCTTTTCCCTCTTTTCTGTTTTTGATTGATGGGAAGTGAAGTTTTGTCATCTTCTCTCACTACCTGTACTTTTTTCTCTTTCACTCAAATCCCATCCATCATTCTTTCCTTCCTCTCCTGCATCTTGTCTAATTGGCTGCTTCTGTCATTTCCGATGCTAATTTAAAGCGTTTGTCTGCAGTTTTGGGGGGATATTTTGCAGAACATCCTGACAGATTGTTCGCATTTGTCCATGAGTGTTGCCACTACGAAGCGATTGTGTGTGTGTGTGTTACTCCTGTTGTGTGTGTTTGTGTCCTGTGGGCTCAATCTGCCTGCCTGCTACCTTTGACGGCGTGGTAATAAATGTGTGAATTGATCCATATCCGGAGACCCTCTGGCCACATTCGACGCTGGAGTTTGCACGAGCACAAACAAGCTTTTAAGAAACTCTATTTAGACACAAGTTACATATTATTTTTCTCTTTGTGTGCTGTAGTTTTCCCAAAATATGCAGCGACTAGTGGCTCAAACCAGAAACCTAAAATACCACTTTACCTTTAAAATATATGAAAGAATGCTCTGCTGACACTGATCTGCTGCACAGCATTGTTCTACCTCGTCTGGGTGTGTGTGCCTTTTTGCTTTGTGTGTTTCACTGAAGTGTATCTGTTCTTACTTAGAGGTGGAAAACACTGAGGTCATTTGAGGTAGTGAGGAATCTGCATTTTCATCTCTTTCACCTCTTATTTCTGTTTACTTGCACCTCTTCTTCTTTTAAATGAAGCATAAAGTCCCTCTGCATTAATTCATCATGTAGCATTCAATTAAAGACTGATATTTTATTATTTTGTAATATAATGAAGAAGTTTTTCAGTAAATTTAAAGGACAGGTATGTAAAGTGTTTCTTAAAGATGATTTTTGTGATTTTTGACTGCTATATTTATATATTTCAGAATTGTCTGGCTAACGTTTTGTTTCATGTGTAAATGTGAAGAATGGATGATGGGGGAGCAGACGGGTCGCTAAGAGCAAATGAAAATGACATGCTACATAGTTTTCAGATTGTAAATTGATCCTGTAGAACCTGATAAATGCATTGTGTTGCTGTTTTTTGATATACTGCAGATGGGTGCCCTTGTAATATATATGGCAATTGAGCAACAGAAGCAAAATCGATACAGAAACACGGTGCTGTGTAGCAGCTGGAGCGGACATCATGACAGAAAGTTGGGTATCGCTAGCTGCTGGAGAAATCTGTCCAATGTGTCAGACGATCTCATGTGTGCAGATTATTTTATTTTACTGGATCATAGTTTAGCTTCTCTGGGTCTTTGCATCATTTTGGACGAGCTTTTAAAGCCACTGATGCACTGCATGTGGTCAGAAATCTGAAATTTGAAACTCTTAACACTTTAGGAATTACGTCTGAGGAAATTAAAGTCCAGTAGACAAAGATTCATATCGTTATTTACTCCTAAATTCATTGATCTGGGACCTACAGTGCATCTGTTCATCGGTGTGAACACTGAACAGAGGCTTATTCTTTTTCTTTTTCATCTCTCTCTCTCCTTTCCCTCTGGATTTTTCTCATTCCTCTTTCTCTTAGCTGTGCGTTCTGACTGCTGAATAATTCAGTTGCAGGCTAGTTTGGGCGTGTGTGTGCGTGTTGTGTGTGAGTGTGTTCGTGTTAGCTGTGTGTGTTTGTGTGAGGGTGCAGTGACGTCGGGCCGAGTTATTTTTGGGATTGGGATACGTGGAGAGAGAGAGAAACAGAGAGAGTCTGTGATGGATTGATGTTTTTTTGGTCACGTGTTGCGGCTGTTACTAGACAAACCCTGCTGGAAACCTGCGCTCTACCTGCAAGGTGAGCTGGCATTCTCAGCCTCACACGTTGGCGGTGGAAAGCGAGGAGCACGGTTCAATCAGCAGCTACTGTCAGCCACACGAGCACGCTTCACATTAACACAGCTGACGTGGAAAGAGAAACTGTCACATGATATTCTACATGCAGCCCGCAGAGCTCAAACACCTCCGTCAGCATCTTGTAGAAAGTGACAACTCTGCTGTATGTGGGTGACGAGGGAGAGGCGGTGGCAGGGGGGAGACAGATGCAGCATATGGAAGAAGCAGGGGGGAGGAGGCCGAGCGGGAGGGGAGGAGGCCGAGCGGGGGGGGGGGGAGGCCGAGCGGGGGGGGAGGAGGCTGAGCAGGGCTAAACAGGCCTCTGGGTGCTCGGATGAACATAGAAACATTAGAATCACTCTTGGAAACATGTTTGGTTTGAGGTTTTCGTCAGGTCTGATCAAAGTCCTGCAGTCTTGAATCTGAAAGAGTCTTTCTTTGCTTCAGAGGAACGTCGTCTAGTGTGGCGATGCAACTCGACGGAGTCCGTTTTCTCCCTGAGTGTGCAGTAGAGGGACACAAAGTGAATAATCCTGTAATGAAGTATACAGAGGAATCCATACCGCTCCATGTTCTGGCTTGAAAATGGATTCACTTTATAATTTAAAAATTTCTTGCAAAATAATTTTAAAAGATGCTAAATGTGAGGCAGTCTTGAAAAAAGAAAGTTTGAGTGCAGCCCGTAGGACTCTGTTCAAACAGTCTAATAGGGGAATAATAAGCAGCACTCATGTCTGAGCTTTATGGCTGCTGATTATCAAAGTAATTACATCAATGTCAATAAGTTCATCAGGGGAAAAAAAACATTTTTTAAAGTTTTTTTTTTTTCTCTTGAAAAAATTGTTTAATGGAAAAATACTGTAATATTTAATATAATATTGTGATTTTTGCATTAATTTTTCAAGTTTTCCCAGTTAAATGTGTGTACTGATAAGAGAAACATGCCTTAATATTCATATCAAGTAACATTTTTGCATTCATTTCATGTAAAAAAAAAAAGACACGATGGACAGCCCACTGGATCCTCTGGCTCAACGCCTTGCAAAATAATTAAAAAGATGCTAAATGTGAGGCAATCTTTAAAAAGAAAGTTTGACTGCAGCCAATAAGACTCTATTCAAACAGTCTAATATGGGAATAATATGCAGCACTTGTCTCTTATCTTTGTGGCTGCTGATTATCAAAATAATTACATCGGTTTCAACCACACCACTTAATTCCATTCATATGATCAAATCAGCGCTTCTGAGGGAAAAGTGACAAGAAAGTGAAGAAATGATGGGAGTTGTTCTGCCTCTGCTGCATAATGTAACAGGACACAGGGAGGGAAGGAGGGAGGATATAAATAAACTGACGGCGAAAAGGGGAGACTGCTGCTAAGTTACAAGTTCAACTTCTTCCTTTTTGTCTTCTTGAAAATAACACAAATCTTTTCCTGAGGCACATTTGCTTCTTTTCAGAATGGATACTCGCAGCAGAAGAAGTACATTCATTAGGAAACTTGAACGCTGTACCTCCTTTACACCAGTATAGAGAGAAAGAAAGATGGATAAACGTAGTGGGCAAAGTGTGTCCTTGTTCTTTTGGCTCCATTATTTAATAACAAAAGTGAAATCAGCCAGAAATCTGTCGCAGCAAACTTTACTTTTTAATCTATAGATGGTGGTAATGAAATCTGGACAAACACTGAGCCAATTTTTTCCCTCACAATTAAAGTGAGTAGATTGGGAATGTCAGTGAAAAAGGTCTTTATGATGCTGCTTTTGTTAATAGGGAGGCAGCTGCTCCGTTGGCAGATGAGTGAAGTGAAGCGTTGGGTCATGTGTACGCAGTACATGTATGATTATATGTGCATGAATATGACTGGATGTGATGGATGCTGGTGGGTATTTTGGAAAATAGTGCTCTGCTGCTGTAGATTTGTGTCTGTATGTGTGTTTTCATGTGTGAGATATTTCAAGATGTTTGCTGACAGGATGGTGTGAAGTTTATCAGCATACACTGTAAAAAAAAAAAAAAAAAAAAGAAAAATTTTCCAAAATTTCATGGTGAAATACTGTTGGTAACTAGTGGTGGGAAGTGTTTTTTATTTGGGGTATTTTTCTCGAAAAAATAAATTTTGCTACACTTGCACAGTTTTCATGGAAAATGCCATAACATGTACACTACCAGTCAAAAGTTTGGACACCTTCTCATTCAGTGTTTTTTATTTAATCATGTTATACATTGTAGATTAATACTGAAGACATCAAAACTATAAAAGAGCAAATATAGAACAAGAAAAGCACTCAGAGAGTGCAGTACTCCTCCAAGGCTGCTCAGTCATTGGATTTCTTTAGACGAATTTTTAAAAAATTCATGACAGAAATCACAATAAAATGCGTCCATTTAATATAGATGTACCCACAAACAAAATTACCTTGCGCTGAGCACAGGCATGTGTTATGCATGTGTACGTTATGTACGGATACTGAATCACGTGACCTAAATATGTAGCGGGTTGCGGGAATTGATGGGACTCAGAAACACCCCCACTATTTAATCAGTTCTTCCTTGGATCATTTCTGACAGATAAGTCCTGATAAGTCCTCAGTGGTGGATTTGTAGTAGGATGACAGTCATGTGATCATCAGCAGGCAGCTGACGTAGTGTTCACTTGTTGTCATGGTTACAGTGACTCCGTTATCTGGCAAAGATACAGAAATCTTTAACAAATCCGTGGATCCAGACTATAAACTGCATCACTGCCAGAATCTAATCACTTGGTCCTTGTGCCATTTCTGACCTTCCCTAGAAATTTCATCGAAATGCATTAGTCTGTTTTTGAGGAATGTTACAGACAGACAGACAGACAGACAGACCAACGAACGGGGATCGTCACATAACTCCGCCGAGGTTCCACCTCCTCCAAAGTAATTATGTTGTGAACAGAAAAGCGTTCATCTTAAGTCCAAACTTCTGACTGGTAGTTTATAACATTCAATACGGTAATTTTTGAATTAATTTCTAGAGTTTTCACAGTTAAATGTACAAACTGATAACAGAAACATCCCGTAATATTCATAGCAAGAAACATTTTTGCATTTATTTCATGTAAAAAAAACACGACAGACTATTGGATCCTCTGTTTCAATTTTAGATTTTGCCTTTTTAAAGGCTCTGGTCTTAAACTTTTCATCAGCTGACTAAAGCCTGTTTGAGTTTAAATGCAGTTTTCAATAAATTTCCTGCTCAAATGTTTTGTTTTTCTCTCACTCCCGTTTCTTCCGTTTGCATTTTGAAGCTCTACTAAGAACCTTCTTAAGATCCATCAGTGCAAAATACACATTTTTGCAATTTTTCAGCTGGTCATAAGGTTTTCGGGACTAAAAATACATGTATTACATGTTGAACACACTAACTGTTGCCCTGATAATGGAAAAATGCTGTAATATTTATAACAGGTCACATAAACTTGGTTTTGTAGCTTTTTTCATGTGAATTTCCAAGTAAAACAAACATTTTTTTCAAAGGTTAAAACTTCTTTTTTTACAGTAAGCAGATTTTTTTAACCATAAAATCAACAGTATCAATACATTTCTTTACTGTAAGTGAAGGAAGTGTTTTACTGTGATTTTATGGCAGCGCT